>NC_069499.1:1281612455-1281877367 GCF_027579735.1 Bombina bombina | reverse complement strand
CCCCCCCCCCCCCCCCCCCCCCCCCCCCCCCCCCCCCCCCCCCCCCCCCCCCCCCCCCCCCCCCCTGGGGAATTAAGCGATTTGTTGATTGCAGATGAGTCATCTGTCAATCAGTAGCTAAATATGGCGACCGGAGGTTCAGCTCTTATCCGTATAGCATTTCTAGTGAAATATCTCTGAAGATAAGTATACAGTTATACACTAAAGATTTCATGAATGAAAGTCTCATTCATTTTTTAAATTCTATCGGTTGACTTTAGCTAATATTGTTTACTTTACATTCACTTTAAGGGCATTAGCCCAGATATCATTATCATTTCAATTTACTAGTACACCATAACTTGTTTAGCAAATACGATAATGCCTATATAAACATGGATGGAGAGAAACTTGACATTCCCAGTCATTGAGTAGAATAAGCTTCATACCATTATCAGTTAGTCATTTTTTTTTTTTGATAATCTCTGTATATCTTTCTATATATCTGAAAACTGTATTTGCTTATAGAATCAAGGCTTTATATATGAGCCCTGGCACTAACCTACTTAATGTTTAGTGTATGATATCTTTAGGGGATGGAAGTCTATAAAATGCTACCCTGAAGCAGTAAATGCATTAGGTAGGTAATTGCCGTTGCTATGGCAATCCTCTACTAATGAGAATGGCTTATTTCCAAAATTATGTGACCCATCATTCAGAAGAGTCTTCTCATCTTAGGTCATAGAAAGAGAGGAGATAGGAGCTGTGTTAGAGCCCACTGCCTCTCAAGAAAAACTCCCTGGTTTTTATTGTGATCAGGTACATCTTATGGGGTTCATACTACTACCTCTTTCAAATGAGTTGTCGCATGTTCCTCTTTGTGGTACGGTGGCTGATATGTAGGATTTATTAGAGGACCCACATTTCTCTTGTAAGGTGTATCCAGTCCACGGATCATCCATTACTTGTGGGATATTCTCATTCCCAACAGGAAGTTGCAAGAGGACACCCACAGAAGAGCTGTAATATAGCTCCTCCCCTAACTATCATAGCCAGTTATTCTCTTGCAACTCTCAACAAGCAAGGATGTTGTAGGAGAGAGTGGTTAAATATAAAATGTTTGCTGGCATGTTTAATCGTTTTTATATATGCTTTGATGATAAAACTTTATTGGGGCCTAGTTTTTTCCACATGGCTGGCTTTATTTTGACTAGAAACAATTTCCACTGTTGTAGTATAAAAGTTACAGTTGGTGCAGTTAAAATTACAAACTGTGACATCCAGCTTCCCTCAAAGGCCCTCTGAATGCTATAGGACATCTCTAAAGGGCCCAAAGGCTTTCCAAAGTAGTTTATTGGGGAAGGTAGGGCCACAGCTTGCTGTGGCAGTTGGTTGTGACTGTTAAAAAACGTCTATTTCGTTTTTTTTGATCCGTTTTTTGAACTAAGGGGTTAATCATCCATTTGCAAGTGGGTGCAATGCTCTGTTAGCCTATTAGACACACTGTAAAAATTTCGGTTGATTTACTGCATTTTTTCACTGTTTTTCAAATTCTGACAAAATTTGTTTCTCTTAAAGGCACAGTACCGTTTTTTATATTTGCTTGTTAACTTGATTTAAAGTGTTTTCCAAGCTTGCTAGTCTCATTGCTATTCTGTATAAACATGTCTGACATAGAAGAAACTCCTTGTTTATTATGTTTAAAAGCCATGGTGGAACCCCCTCTTAGAATGTGTACCAAATGTACTGATTTCATTTTATGCAATAAAGATCATTTTCTGTCTTTAAAAAATGTATCACCAGAGGAATCTGTCGAGGGGGGAGTTATGCCGACTAACTTTCCCCACGTGTCAGACCCTTTGACTCCCGCTTAAGGGACTCACGCTCAAATGTCGCCAAGTACATCTAGGGTGCCCATAGCGTTTACTTTACAAGACATGGCGGCAGTCATGGATAATACACTGTCAGCGGTATTAGCCAGACTACCTGAAATTAGAGGTAAGCGAGATAGCTCTGGGGTGAGACAAAATGCAGAGCATACTGACGCTTTAAGAACCATGTCTGATACTGCCTCACAATATGCAGAAGCTGAGGAAAGAGAGCTCAGTCAGTGGGTGATGTTAATGACTCAGGAAAGATACCTGATTCTAATATTTCTACATTTAAATTTAAGCTTGAACACCTCCGCGTGTTGCTTAGGGAGGTTTTAGCTGCTCTGAATGACTGTGATACCATTGCAGTGCCAGAGAAATTGTGTAGACCGGATAAATACTTAGCAGTGCCGGTGTGTACTGATGTTTTTCCAAATGCCTAAAAGGTTTACAGAAATTATTA
The DNA here is from genome assembly GCF_027579735.1 of Bombina bombina. Taxonomy (NCBI): domain Eukaryota; kingdom Metazoa; phylum Chordata; class Amphibia; order Anura; family Bombinatoridae; genus Bombina; species Bombina bombina. The sequence goes on along the minus strand of NC_069499.1, from coordinate 1,281,875,054 downwards.
ATAAGGAATGGGATAGACCAGGTGTGCCGTTCTCTTCCCCTCCTATTTTTAGAAAAATGTTTCCAATAGATGCCACCACATGGGACTTATGGCAGACAGTCCCTAAGGTGGAGGGAGCAGTTTCTACTCTAGTAAAGCGTACTACTATCCCTGTCGAGGACAGTTGTGCTTTTTTTTTTTTAGATCCAATGGATAAAAAAATTAGAGGTTACCTTAAGAAAATATTTATTCAACAAGGTTTTATCCTACAGCCCCTTGCATGCATTGCCCCTGTCACTGCTGCTGCGGCGTACTGGTTTGAGTCTCTGGAAGAGGCTTTACAGGTAGCAACTCCATTGGATGACATACTTGGCAAACTTAGAGCACTTAAGCTAGCCAATTCTTTTATTCTGATGCCATTGTTCATTTGACTAAACTAACGGCTAAGAATTCTGGTTTTGCTATACAGGTGCGCAGAGCGCTATGGCTTAGATCATGGTCAGCTGACGTGACTTCAAAATCTAAGCTACTTAACATTCCCTTCAAGGGGCAGACCCTATTCGGGCCTGGTTGAAGGAGATTATTGCTGATATCACTGGAGGAAAAGGTCATGCCCTTCCTCAGGACAGGTCCAAATCTAGGGCCAAACAGTCTAATTTTCGTGCCTTTCAAAACTTCAAGGCAGGTGCGGCATCAACTTCCTCTAATAATAAACAAGAGGGAACTTTTGCTCAATCCAAGACGGTCTGGAGACCAAACCTGACATGGAAAAAAGGTAAGCAGGTAAAAAAGCCTGCTGCTGCCTCTAAGACAGCATGAAGGAACGGCCCCCTATCCGGGAACGGATCTAGTAGGGGGCAGACTTTCATTCTTTGCCCAGGCGTGGGCAAGAGATGTTCAGGATCCCTGGGCGTTGGAAATTATATCCCAGGGATATCTTCTGGACTTCAAAGCTTCCCCCCCAAAAGGGAGATTTCACCTTTCACAATTATCTGCACACCAGATAAAGAGAGAGGCATTCTTACACTGTGTACGAGTCCTCCTAGTTATGGGAGTGATCCATCCAGTTCCAAAGGAGGAACAGGGACAGGGTTTTTACTCAAATCTGTTTGTGGTTCCCAAAAAAGAGGGAACCTTCAGACCAATTTTGGATCTAAAGATCTTAAACAAATTCCTCAAAGTTCCGTCGTTCAAGATGGAAACTATTCGTACCATCCTACCACTGATCCAGGAGGGTCAATATATGACTACAGTGGATCTAAAGGATGCTTATCTTCACATTCCGATACACAAAGATCATCATCGGTTTCTCAGGTTTGCCTTTTAAGACGGGCATTACCAGTTGTAGCTCTTCCCTTGGGATTAGCTACAGCCCCAAGAATCTTTACAAAGGTTCTAGGGTCACTTATGGCGGTCCTAAGGCCGCGGGGCATAGCAGTAGCCTCTTATTTAGACGACATCCTGATACAGGCGTCAAACTTCCAAATTGCCAAGTCTCATACGGACGTAGTACTGGCATTTCTGTGGTCGCATGGGTGGAAAGTGAACGAGGAAAAGAGTTCTCTATCCCCACTCACAAGAGTTTCCTTTCTAGGGACTCTTATAGATTCTGTAGAAATGAAAATTCACCTGACGGAGTCCAGGTTATTAAAGCTTCTAAATTCCTGCCGGGTTCTTCATTCCATTCCGCGCCCTTCGGTGGTTCAGTGTATGGAAGTAATCGGCTTAATGGTAGCGGCAATGGACATAGTGCCGTTTGCACGCTTACATCTCAGACCGCTGCAACTATGCATGCTCAGTCAGTGGAGCGGGGATTACACAGATTTGTCCCCTCAACTGAATCTGGACCAAGAGACCAGGGATTCTCTTCTCTGGTGGCTATCTCGGGTCCATCTGTCCAAAGGTATGACCTTTCGCAGGCCAGATTGGACAATTGTTACGACAGATGCCAGCCTTCTAGGTTGGGGTGCAGTCTGGAACTCCCTGAAGGCTCAGGGATCGTGGACTCAGGAGGAGTCTCTCCTTCCATTAAATATTCTGGAACTAAGCGATATTCAAGGCTCTTCAGGCTTGGCCTCAGTTAGCAACTCTGAGGTACATCAGATTTCAGTCGGACAACATCACGACTGTAGCTTACATCAACCATCAAGGGGGAACGAGAAGTTCCCTAGAGATGTTAGAAGTTTCAAAAATAATTAGCTGGGCAGAGATTCACTCTTGCCACCTATCAGCTATCCATATCCCAGGTGTAGAGCACTGGGAGGCGGATTTTCTAAGTCGTCAGACTTTTCATCCGGGAGAGTGGGAACTCCATCCGGAGGCATTTGCACAACTGATTCATCGTTGGGGCAAACCAGAACTGGATCTCATGGCGTCTCGCCAGAACGCCAAGCTTCCGTGTTACGGATCCAGGTCCAGGGATCCCAAGGCGACACTGATAGATGCTCTAGCAGCGCCCTGGTCTTTCAACCTGGCTTGTGTTTCCACCGTTTCCTCTGCTCCCTCGACTGATTGCCAAGATCAAGCAGGAGAGAGCATCAGTGATTCTGATAGCACCTGCGTGGCCACGCAGGACCTGGTATGCAGATCTAGTGGACATGTCATCCTTTCCACCATGGTCTCTGCCTCTGAAACAGGACCTTCTACTTCAGGGTCCTTTCAACCATCCAAATCTAATTTCTCTGAGGCTGACTGCCTGGAGATTGAACGCTTGATTTTATCAAAGCGTGGCTTCTCCGAGTCAGTTATTGATACCTTAAGACAGGCACGAAAGCCTGTCACCAGGAAAATTTACCATAAGGTATGGCGTAGATATCTTTATTGGTGTGAATCCAAGGGTTACTCATGGAGTAAGGTCAGGATTGCTAGGATATTATCTTTTCTCCAAGAAGGTTTGGAAAAAGGATTGTCAGCTAGTTAAGCGTCTGGCAGATGTTCCAGACGTTCAGGCATTTTGTCAGGCTTTAGTTAGAATCAAGCCTGTGTTTAAACCTGTTGCTCCACCATGGAGCTTAAACTTGGTTCTTAAGGTTCTTCAAGGAGTTCCGTTTGAACCTCTTCATTCCATAGATATCAAGCTTTTATCTTGGAAAGTTCTTTTTTTGGTAGCTATTTCCTCGGCTCGTAGAGTCTCTGAGCTATCTGCCTTACAATGTGATTCTCCTTATCTGATTTTTCATACGGATAAGGTAGTCCTGCGTACCAAACCTGGGTTCTTACCTAAGGTGGTATCTAACAAGAATATCAATCAAGAGATTGTTGTTCCATCCTTGTGTTACACAATTTGGACGTGGTCTGTGCTTTAAAGTTTTACTTACAAGCTACTAAAGATTTTCGTCAAACATCTGCTTTGTTTGTTGTCTACTCTGGACAGAGGAGAGGTCAAAAGGCTTCGTCAACCTCTTTTTCTTTTTGACTAAGAAGCTTAATCCGCTTAGCCTATGAGACTGCTGGACAGCAGCCTCCTGAAAGGATTACAGCTCATTCCACTAGAGCTGTGGCTTCCACTTGGGCCTTTAAAAATGAGGCTTCTTTTGATCAGATTTGCAAGGCGACGACTTGGTCTTCGCTTCATATTTTTTCAAAATTTTACAAATTTGATACTTTTGCTTCTTCGGAGGCTATATTTGGGAGAAAGGTTTTACGGGCAGTGGTTCCTTCCATTTAAGTTCCTGCCTTGTCCCTCCCTTCATCCGTGTACTTTAGCTTTGGTATTGATATCCCACAAGTAATGGATGATCCGTGGACTGGATACACCTTACAAGAGAAAACACAATTTATGCTTACCTGATAAATTTATTTCTCTTGTGGTGTATCCAGTCCACGGCCCGCCCTGTCATTTTAAGGCAGGTAATTTTTAAATTTAAACTACAGTAACCAATGCACCCTATGGTTCCTCCTTTCTTGGCTTGTTTTCGGTCGAATGACTGGCTATGACAGTTAGGGGAGGAGCTATATTACAGCTCTGCTGTGGGTGTCCTCTTGCAACTTCCTGTTGGGAATGAGAATATCCCACAAGTAATGGATGATCCGTGGACTGGATACACCACAAGAGAAATAAATTTATCAGGTAAGCATAAATTGTGTTTTTCGGAAACCCATAGTGCTGTGAGTGTTGATTTTCTCTCCATCTTTAGTAAATGCTGTTATAAAAATGTTTTTGAAAATGATGCATGGGAGTGTGGGAGATGTTGTCTGATCTTTAATATGTTCATAGTTAATATGAATTTTTTTTTTTTTTTTTAGAAACAAGAAGGAACAATCCATGGATCACTTGGCAGCCCTTATTCCTGATCTTTATGATAGTCGATGCACTGCCATTTAAATAAACACATTGCTAGGAAATGACCATTATTAAAGGGACTTTAAACTCAAATCTCCCTTTTAAAATGATGATTCTTGAATGGCCAACAAAAAAGTAAATTTATTTTCCTGATTTTCACATAATCTTTGAATATTGTATATATTTTCTGTGGGCTAGATTGTGTTCTGCAAGATTCAGAATCCTGGCTATGCAACACTGCAGGTCTTCATTTATATTGGTGCGGTGAAGGAGACAGTAAAACAGTGCAAATCTTGCTTGTTAGTGAATGTTTATTAGACTTTAAAGGGATATGACACCCAACATTTTGTTCTTGTGTGCTTTAGACAGAGCATAGAATTTTAAAACCATTTTCAATTTATTTCTGTTATCAAATTTGCTTTGTTCCCATGGTATTCTTGGTTGAAAATATACCTAAGTTGGAGCACAACATAGCAGGAAATAGAGCTGCCATTTAGTATCTTTGCTAATGTGTAACACTCTTGCAAAACTGCTGCCATATAGTGCTCCAAACACGTGCACGCTCCTTATTTTATGCTTAAAGGGACAGTATACTGAAAAATAGTTTTCTCCTTAATGTGTTTACAATTGCTTTTTTACCAACTGCAGAGAAAAAAAAATGTATGAAAAATTAGCTTTTTAAGGTTTATTTGTGTATATTAAAGCTCTGATTTTGTGTTTTGAAGCCACAGCCTAATAAAATAGGTTGAGCTTGTAGGTATAATCCGATCTCATTACTGTATCACATTGTGCACATATACCTGCTTCTTTATCTTATATCTGTCCATAAAACAATCACCAATACTTGGAGAGAACAATGGAAAATCAACATTGTATTACCTTATCTCTGCTATATCCCACTGGGAGTGTAATTTCTTCTTCTGGTTGTGTTTACAAAGCTTATCTATAGCTGGTACGCGCGGCCACAAACTTTCAGAATAGGTGGGGATACCACATGCTAAATTAACAATTTCAGATGCCAATATAAGGGTAAAGGAGCTACTTGTAAACAATTTAATACACTCCAGCAGGTAAAGTGGATCATTGGGAACAAATTAAAGGGGAGAAATTTTTTGAGTAAACTGTCCCTTTAAAGCTTTTTAACAAAAGAGAAAATGTGATAATAGAAGTTATTTTGAAAATTGTTTAAAATGTCATGCTGTTTCTGAATCACAAAAGAAAAATTTGGAGTTTTATGCCCCCTTTAATTTGTGTGCATTATCTTTTTTTTTTTTTAAGTCAGTTTGTAATTTTGAATATATTTATAACATCCTGTGTGTGTGTATCGGTTTATCTTTTTTATATTACACACATAATTGCTAATAAACCATATGTTTTTAAAGCAAATGTCAGAGCTGTTTGTATTCCTTTTATTTGACATGAGAGTGACCCATTTGTAGTCACATGGCTACCTTTTTAACCAGCCATCTGTGCTAATTTAGTGATTTAATATTAGACTTTCTTAGTTTGTTTGTTATAACTTCCATTTAAACCATTCAATTATTTCTACAATGTGTTTGTTTTATTCTTCAAAACTTTTTCAGAGCATTATTGCAGAGTATTTTTGTATGACAAAAGAAATAAAAATTAAATGGCATGTATATATATGCTTTACATCCTAAAGTGTACATGACTTTTATTTGAGGCTTTATAGATCGAACTACTGGTGAACATTCAGATTAGTTATGTAAAGTAGGGTGAGATAGCAGAGGTCAAAGTTAAATGGTGTACAATGCTGGTGTCCTTTTTTATTTGTTTTAGGTTGCAAATAAGTACATGAACAGAGAACCTCTCAGTAAATACAGCCTAAAAATATAGCAGCTCTTGAAAGTTATAAAAATCCTACCCCCTCCACAAGCTAAGGGCAGCCGAGCAAACAGAAGCCACTAAATAGCACGGCTGGAAAGGAATAAAAAAAAAAACACACTAAAACTTAAATGGACAGTCAAGTCCAAAAAAAACCTCTCATGATTCAAATAGGGCATTTAATTTGAAACAACTGTCCAATTTACTTTTATCACCAATTCTGCTGTGTTCTCTTGGTATTCTTAGTTGAAAGCTAAACCTAGGAGGTTCATATGCTAATTTCTTAGACCTTGAAAGCCGCCTCTAATCTGAATGCATTTTTCACCACTAGAGGCCATTAGTTCATGTGTTTCATAAAGATAACATTGAGCTCACGAACGTGAAGTTACCTAGGAGTGACCACTGATTGGCTAAAATGCAAGTCTGTCAAATGAACTGAAATAAGGGGGCAGTTTGCAGAGGCATAGATTCAAGGTTATTACAGAGGTAAAACGTGTATTATTATAATTGTGTTGGTTATGCAAAACTGAGGAATCTGTAATAAAAAGATTATCTTTTTAAACAACAAACATTCTGGTGTTGACTGTCCCTTTTAAGATGATTGTTTTGCCTTCTCACAAGGTCCAAATGAGGCAAAAACAATTGTCTGGGGTTTTAATTTACCTTGTTCAGATGAGAATTGCCTGGTATTTCGAGCTGGACTGACCCTGTTAGGTGGAATCAGACGGATATACTTCAGGAAAGTTCTACTCCCAGGTGGTAACCAGGCAATAGAACAAGGCACTTAGATGTTGTTCATTCCTGGCAGACTACTTTTTTGTGTATTTGTATTATGAAACTGGGGAAAGTCTCCCTAAGGGTGATGGGGCAAACCAGACACGGGGGTCCATTTATTAATGTGCGGACGGACATGATCCGATATAGCGGATCATGTCCGCCGCACATGGATAAATGCCGACAGCATACGCTGTCACCATTTATTATTGCACCAGCAGTTCTTGTGAACTGCTGGTGCAATACCACCCCTGCAGATTCGCGGCCAATCGGGTGCTAGCAGGGGGTGTCAATCAGCCCGATCGTATTTGATCGTGCGGATTGCTATCCACCACCTCAGAGGTGGCGGACGACTTAATTAGGACCACTGTTTCTTAACTTCCGCTTCAGCCGGAACTGAAGCGGAGTGGGTCGGAGGCAGCATCCGCTGCTTCTTAAATAGACCCCATGGACTCCTTGCATAATGTGCTAAGGGGGATATGACTGCACCTCACTGACGAGGCTACTCTCAGAGGGAAAACAAGACCATAGAACAAGCCACTTTGCTGCTGTTCGTTCCTTGCAGACTGCTTTCTGTATGTATTTGGTTACCAAAAGCAACCACTGTAAGAAGATACAGAATTTCTGAGTACGATGCCCACTATGCATAAAGATGATTTAGCCATACCACTTTGGAAGGAAAGGTTCTATTTAATCCTATTTTCTTTCATGTAATTAGCAAGAGTCCATGAGCTAGTGACGCATGGGATATAGATTCCTACCAGGAGGGGAAAAGTTTCCCAAACCTCAAAATGCCTATAAATACACCCCTCACCACACCCACAAATCAGTTTTACAAACTTTGCCTCCCATGGAGGTGGTGAAGCAAGTTTGTGCTAGATTCTTCGTTGATATGCGCTTCACAGCAGGCTGGAGCCCGGTTTTCCTCTCAGTGTGCAGTGAATGTCAGAGGGATGTGAAGAGAGTATTGCCTATTTGAATTCAATGATCTCCTCCTACGGGGTCTATTTCATAGGTTCTCTGTTATCAGTCGTAGAGATTCATCTCTTACCTCCCTTTTCAGATCGACGATATACTCTTATATATACCATTACCTCTACTGATTCTCGTTTCAGTACTGGTTTGGCTTTCTACTACATGTAGATGAGTGTCCTGGGGTAAGTAAGTCTTATTTTTGTGACACTCTAAGCTATGGTTGGGCACTTTTATATAAAGTTCTAAATATATGTGTTTAAACATTTATTTGCCTTGATTCAGGATGTTCAATATTCCTTATTTCAGACAGTCAGTTTCATTATTTGGGATAATGCATTTGAATAATCAATTTTTTTCTTACCTTAAAATTTGACTTTTTTTCCTGTGGGCTGTTAGGCTCGCGGGGGCTGAAAATGCTTCATTTTATTGCGTCATTCTTGGCGCGGACTTTTTTGGCGCAAAAAATTTCTTTGTTATTTCCGGCGTCATACTTGTCACCGGAAGTTGCGTCATTTTTTTGACGTTTTTGCGGCAAAAGTGTCAGGCGTTACCGGATGTGGCGTCATTTTTGTCGCTAAAAGCATTTAGGCGCCAAATAATGTGGGCGTCTTTTTTGGCGCTAAAAAATATGGGCGTCATTATTGTCTCCACATTATTTAAGTCTCATTGTTTATTTGCTTCTGGTTGCTAGAAGCTTGTTCACTGGCATTTTTTCCCATTCCTGAAACTGTCATTTAAGGAATTTGATCAATTTTGCTTTATATGTTGTTTTTTCTATTACATATTGCAAGATGTCTCAGATTGACCCTGAATCAGAAGATACTTCTGGAAAATAGCTGCCTGATGCTGGATCTACCAAAGTTAAGTGTATTTGCTGTAAACTTGTGGTATCTGTTCCTCCGGCTGTTGTTTGTAATGAATGTCATGACAAACTTGTTAATGCAGATAATATTTCCTTTAGTAAAGTTCCATTACCTGTTGCTGTTCCATCAACATCTAATACTCAGGGTGTTCCTGTTAACATAAGAGATTTTGTTTCTAAATCTATTAAGAAGGCTATGTCTGTTATTCCTCCTTCTAGTAAACGTAAAAGGTCTTTTAAAACTTCTCATTTTTCAGATGAATTTTTAAATGAGCATCATCATTCTGATTCTGATAATGATTCCTCTGGTTCAGAGGATTCTGTCTCAGAGGTTGATACTGATAAATCTTCATATTTATTCAAAATGGAATTTATTCGTTCTTTACTTAAAGAAGTCTTAATTGCATTAGAAATAGAGGAAACTGGTCCTCTTGATACCAAATCTAAACGTTTAAATAAGGTTTCTTTCATGTAATTAGCAAGAGTCCATGAGCTAGTGACGTATGGGATATACATTCCTACCAGGAGGGGCAAAGTTTCCCAGACCTCAAAATGCCTATAAATACACCCCTCACCACACCCACAATTCAGTTTTACAAACTTTGCCTCCGATGGAGGTGGTGAAGTAAGTTTGTGCTAGATTCTACGTTGATATGCGCTCCGTAGCAAGTTGGAGCCCGGTTTTCCTCTCAGCGTGCAGTGAATGTCAGAGGGATGTGAGGAGAGTATTGCCTATTTGAATGCAGTGATCTCCTTCTAAGGGGTCTATTTCATAGGTTCTCTGTTATCGGTCGTAGAGATTCATCTCTTACCTCCCTTTTCAGATCGACGATATACTCTTATATATACCATTACCTCTGCTGATTCTCGTTTCAGTACTGGTTTGGCTTTCTACAAACATGTAGATGAGTGTCCTGGGGTAAGTAAATCTTATTTTCTGTGACACTCTAAGCTATGGTTGGGCACTTTGTTTATAAAGTTCTAAATATATGTATTCAAACATTTATTTGCCTTGACTCAGAATGTTCAACTTTCCTTATTTTTCAGACAGTCAGTTTCATATTTGGGATAATGCATTTGATTTAATCATTTTTTCTTACCTTCAAAAATTTGACTTTTTTCCCTGTGGGCTGTTAGGCTCGCGGGGGCTGAAAATGCTTCATTTTATTGCGTCATTCTTGGCGCAGACTTTTTTGGCGCAAAAATTCTTTTCCGTTTCCGGCGTCATACGTGTTGCCGGAAGTTGCGTCATTTTTTGACGTTATTTTGCGCCAAAAATGTTGGCGTTCCGGATGTGGCGTCATTTTTGGCGCCAAAAGGCATTTAGGCGCCAAATAATGTGGGCGTCTTATTTGGCGCTAAAAAATATGGGCGTCGCTTTTGTCTCCACATTATTTAAGTCTCATTTTTCATTGCTTCTGGTTGCTAGAAGCTTGTTCTTTGGCATTTTTTCCCATTCCTGAAACTGTCATTTAAGGAATTTGATCAATTTTGCTTTATATGTTGTTGTTTTTTCTCTTACATATTGCATGATGTCTCACGTTGCATCTGAGTCAGAAGATACTACAGGAAAATCGCTGTCTAGTGCTGGATCTACCAAAGCTAAGTGTATCTGCTGTAAACTTTTGGTAGCTATTCCTCCAGCTGTTGTTTGTATTGATTGTCATGACAAACTTGTTAATGCAGATAATATTTCCTTTAGTAAAGTACCATTGCCTGTTGCAGTTCCTTCAACATCTAAGGTGCAGAATGTTCCTGATGACATAAGAGATTTTGTTTCTGAATCCATAAAGAAGGCTATGCCTGTTATTTCTCCTTCTAATAAACGTAAAACATCTTTTAAAACTTCTCTCCCTACAGATGAATTTTTAAATGAACATCATCATTCTGATTCTGATGACTCTTCTGGTTCAGAGGATTCTGTCTCAGAGGTTGATGCTGATAAATCTTCATATTTATTCAAAATGGAATTTATTCGTTCTTTACTTAAAGAAGTTCTAATTGCTTTAGAAATAGAGGATTCTGGTCCTCTTGATACTAATTCTAAACGTTTGGATAAGGTATTTAAATCTCCTGTGGTTATTCCAGAAGTTTTTCCTGTTCCTAATGCTATTTCTGCAGTAATTTCCAAAGAATGGGATAAATTGGGTAATTCATTTACTCCTTCTAAACGTTTTAAGCAATTATATCCTGTGCCGTCTGACAGATTAGAATTTTGGGACAAAATCCCTAAAGTTGATGGGGCTATTTCTACCCTTGCTAAACGTACTACTATTCCTACGTCAGATGGTACTTCGTTTAAGGATCCTTTAGATAGGAAAATTGAATCCTTTCTAAGAAAAGCTTATCTGTGTTCAGGTAATCTTCTTAGACCTGCTATATCTTTGGCTGATGTTGCTGCAGCTTCAACTTTTTGGTTGGAAACCTTAGCGCAACAAGTAACACATCATGATTCTCATGATATTATTATTCTTCTTCAGCATGCTAATAATTTTATCTGTGATGCCATCTTTGATATTATCAGGGTTGATGTCAGGTTTATGTCTCTAGCTATTTTAGCTAGAAGAGCTTTATGGCTTAAGACTTGGAATGCTGATATGGCTTCTAAATCAACTCTACTTTCCATTTCTTTCCAGGGTAACAAATTATTTGGTTCTCAGTTGGATTCTATTATTTCAACTGTTACTGGTGGGAAAGGAACTTTTTTACCACAGGATAAAAAATCTAAGGGTAAAAACAGAGCTAATAATCGTTTTCGTTCCTTTCGTTTCAACAAAGAACAAAAACCTGATCCTTCATCCTCAGGAGCAGTTTCAGTTTGGAAACCATCTCCAATCTGGAATAAATCCAAGCCAGCCAGAAAGGCAAAGCCTGCTTCTAAGTCCACATGAAGGTGCGGCCCTCATTCCAGCTCAGCTGGTTACGTTTTTTCAAAGAAATTTGGATCAATTCTGTTCACAATCCTTGGATTCAGAATATTGTTTCAGAAGGGTACAGAATTGGTTTCAAGATGAGACCTCCTGCAAAGAGATTTTTTCTTTCCCGTGTCCCAGTAAATCCAGTAAAAGCTCAAGCATTTCTGAATTGTGTTTCAGATCTAGAGTTGACTGGAGTAATTATGCCAGTTCCAGTTCAGGAACAGGGGATGGGGTTTTATTCAAATCTCTTCATTGTACCAAAGAAGGAGAATTCCTTCAGACCAGTTCTGGATCTAAAAATATTGAATCGTTATGTAAGGATACCAACGTTCAAGATGGTAACTGTAAGGACTATCTTGCCTTTTGTTCAGCAAGGGAATTATATGTCCACAATAGATTTACAGGATGCATATCTGCATATTCCGATTCATCCGGATCATTATCGGTTCCTGAGATTCTCTTTTCTGGACAAGCATTACCAGTTTGTGGCTCTGCCGTTTGGCCTTGCTACAGCTCCAAGATTTTTTACAAAGGTTCTCGGTGCCCTTCTGTCTGTAATCAGAGAACAGGGTATTGTGGTATTTCCTTATTTGGACGATATCTTGGTACTTGCTCAGTCTTTACATTTAGCAGAATTTCATACGAATCGACTTGTGTTGTTTCTTCAAGATCATGGTTGGAGGATCAATTTACCAAAAAGTTCATTGATTCCTCAGACAAGGGTAACTTTTCTGGGTTTCCAAATAGATTCAGTGTCCATGACTCTGTCTTTAACAGACAAGAGGCGTCTAAAACTGATGGCAGCTTGTCGAAACCTTCAGTCACAATCATTCCCTTCGGTAGCCTTATGCATGGAAATTCTAGGTCTTATGACTGCTGCATCGGACGCGATCCCCTTTGCTCGTTTTCACATGCGACCTCTTCAGCTTTGTATGCTGAATCAATGGTGCAAGGATTACACAAAGATATCTCAATTAATATCTTTAAAACCGATTGTTCGACACTCTCTAACGTGGTGGACAGATCACCATCGTTTAATTCAGGGGGCTTCTTTTGTGCTTCCGACCTGGACTGTAATTTCAACAGATGCAAGTCTCACAGGTTGGGGAGCTGTGTGGGGATCTCTGACGGCACAAGGAGTTTGGGAATCTCAGGAGGTGAGATTACCGATCAATATTTTGGAACTCCGTGCAATTTTCAGAGCTCTTCAGTTTTGGCCTCTTCTGAAGAGAGAATCGTTCATTTGTTTTCAGACAATGTCACAACTGTGGCATACATCAATCATCAAGGAGGAACTCAGTCCTCTGGCTATGAAAGAAGTATCTCGAATTTTGGTTTGGGCGGAATCCAGCTCCTGTCTAATCTCTGCGGTTCATATCCCAGGTGTAGACAATTGGGAAGCGGATTATCTCAGTCGCCAAACGTTGCATCCGGGCGAATGGTCTCTTCACCCAGAGGTATTTCTTCAGATCGTTCAAATGTGGGAACTTCCAGAAATAGATTTGATGGCGTCCCATCTAAACAAGAAATTTCCCAGGTATCTGTCCAGATCCCGGGATCCTCAGGCGGAGGCAGTGGATGCATTATCACTTCCTTGGAAGTATCATCCTGCCTATATCTTTCCGCCTCTAGTTCTTCTTCCAAGAGTAATCTCCAAGATTCTGAAGGAATGCTCGTTTGTTCTGCTGGTAGCTCCGGCATGGCCTCACAGGTTTTGGTATGCGGATCTTGTCCGGATGGCCTCTTGCCAACCGTGGACTCTTCCGTTAAGACCAGACCTTCTGTCACAAGGTCCTTTTTTCCATCAGGATCTGAAATCCTTAAATTTAAAGGTATGGAGATTGAACGCTTGATTCTTCGTCAAAGAGGTTTCTCTGACGCTGTGATTAATACTATGTTACAGGCTCGTAAATCTGTATCTAGAGAGATATATTATAGAGTCTGGAAGACTTATATTTCTTGGTGTATTTCTCATCATTTTTCTTGGCATTCTTTTAGAATTCCGAGAATTTTACAGTTTCTTCAGGATGGTTTAGATAAAGGTTTGTCCGCAAGTTCCTTGAAAGGACAAATCTCTGCTCTTTCTGTTCTTTTTCATAGAAAGATTGCTATTCTTCCTGATATTCATTGTTTTGTACAAGCTTTGGTTCGTATAAAACCTGTCATTAAGTCAATTTCTCCTCCTTGGAGTTTGAATTTGGTTCTGGGGGCTCTTCAAGCTCCTCCGTTTGAACCTATGCATTCATTGGACATTAAATTACTTTCTTGGAAAGTTTTGTTCCTTTTGGCCATCTCTTCTGCCAGAAGAGTTTCTGAATTATCTGCTCTTTCTTGTGAGTCTCCTTTTCTGATTTTTCATCAGGATAAGGCGGTGTTGCGAACTTCTTTTGAATTTTTACCTAAAGTTGTGAATTCCAACAACATTAGTAGAGAAATTGTGGTTCCTTCATTATGTCCTAATCCTAAGAATTCTAAGGAGAAATCGTTGCATTCTTTGGATGTTGTTAGAGCTTTGAAATATTATGTTGAAGCTATTAAATCTTTCAGAAAGACTTCTAGTCTATTTGTTATCTCTTCCGGTTCTAGAAAAGGCCAGAAAGCTTCTGCCATTTCTTTGGCATCTTGGTTGAAATCTTTAATTCATCTTGCCTATGTTGAGTCGGGTAAAACTCCGCCTCAGAGAATTACAGCTCATTCTACTAGGTCAGTTTCTACTTCCTGGGCGTTTAGGAATGAAGCTTCGGTTGATCAGATTTGCAAAGCAGCAACTTGGTCCTCTTTGCATACTTTTACTAAATTCTACCATTTTGATGTATTTTCTTCTTCTGAAGCAGTTTTTGGTAGAAAAGTACTTCAGGCAGCGGTTTCAGTTTGAATCTTCTGCTTATGTTTTTCGTTAAACTTTATTTTGGGTGTGGATTATTTTCAGCAGGAATTGGCTGTCTTTATTTTATCCCTCCCTCTCTAGTGACTCTTGTGTGGAAAGATCCACATCTTTGGTAATCATTATCCCATACGTCACTAGCTCATGGACTCTTGCTAATTACATGAAAGAAAACATAATTTATGTAAGAATTTACCTGATAAATTAATTTCTTTCATATTAGCAAGAGTCCATGAGGCCCGCCCTTTTTTTGGGGTGGTTATGATTTTTTTGTTTAAAGCACAATTATTCCAATTCCTTATTTTATATGCTTTCACACTTTTTTCTTATCACCCCACTTCTTGGCTATTCGTTAAACTGAATTGTGGGTGTGGTGAGGGGTGTATTTATAGGCATTTTGAGGTTTGGGAAACTTTGCCCCTCCTGGTAGGAATGTATATCCCATACGTCACTAGCTCATGGACTCTTGCTAATATGAAAGAAATGAATTTATCAGGTAAGTTCTTACATAAATTATGTTTTTTAAATCTCCTGTAGTTATTCCAGAAGTTTTTCCTGTCCCTGATGCTATTTCTGAAGTAATTTCCAGGGAATGGAATAATTTGGGTAATTCATTTACTCCTTCTAAACGTTTTAAGCAATTATATCCTGTGCCATCTGACAGATTAGAGTTTTGGGACAAAATCCCTAAGGTTGATGGGGCTATCTCTACTCTTGCTAAACGTACTACTATTCCTACTGCAGATAGTACTTCCTTTAAGGATCCTTTAGATAGGAAAATTGAATCCTTTCTAGGTAATCTTCTTAGACCTGCTATATCTTTAGCGGATGTTGCTGCAGCTTCAACTTTTTGGTTGGAAGCTTTAGCGCAACAAGTATCAGATCATAATTCCCATAGCATTGTTAATCTTCTTCAACATGCTAATAATTTTATTTGTGATGCCATCTTTGATATCATTAGGGTTGATGTCAGGTATATGTCTTTAGCTATTTTAGCTAGAAGAGCTTTATGGCTTAAAACTTGGAATGCTGATATGTCTTCTAAGTCAACTTTGCTTTCCCTTTCTTTCCAGGGTAATAAATTATTTGGTTCACAGTTGGATTCTATTATTTCAACTGTTACTGGGGGGAAAGGAACTTTTTTACCACAGGATAAAAAAATCTAAAGGTAAATTTAGGTCTACTAATCGTTTTCGTTCCTTTCGTCACAATAAGGAACAAAAGCCTGATCCTTCCCCTACAGGAGCGGTATCAGTTTGGAAACCATCTCCAGTCTGGAATAAATCCAAGCCTTTTAGAAAGCCAAAGCCAGCTCCCAAGTCAACATGAAGGTGCAGCCCTCATTCCAGCTCAGCTGGTAGGGGGCAGATTACGATTTTTCAAAGAAATTTG
This sequence comes from Bombina bombina, assembly GCF_027579735.1. Lineage (NCBI taxonomy): Eukaryota > Metazoa > Chordata > Amphibia > Anura > Bombinatoridae > Bombina > Bombina bombina. Next base: position 1,281,859,143 of record NC_069499.1, on the reverse strand, counting down.
GATCAATTCGATTCATAATCTTTGGATTCAGAACATTGTTTCACAAGGGTACAGAATAGGCTTCAAGATAAGGCCTCCTGCAAGAAGAGTGTCCCGTGTCCCAGTAAATCCAGTGAAGGCTCAAGCATTTCTGAACTGTGTTTCAGATCTAGAGTTGGCTGGAGTAATTATGCCAGTTCCAGTTCTGGAACAGGGGCTGGGGTTTTACTTAAATCTCTTCATTGTACCAAAGAAGGAGAATTCCTTCAGACCAGTTCTGGATTTAAAAATATTGAATCGTTATGTAATAGTTACCATTTTGAATGTTGGTATCCTAAGGACTATTCTGCCTTTTGTTCAGCAAGGGCATTATATGTCCACAATAGATTTACAAGATGTATATCTGCATATTCCGATTCATCCAGATCACTATCACATTTAGCAGAATCTCATACGAATCGACTTGTGTTGTTTCTTCGAGAACATGGTTGGAGGATCAATTTACCAAAGAGTTCGTTGATTCCTCAGACAAGGGTAACCTTTTTAGGTTTCCATGACTCTGTCTCTGACGGACAAGAGACGTCTGAAATTGAAGGTTTCGACAAGCTGAAACCAGTCTCAATCATTCCCTTCGGTAGCCTTATGCATGGAAATTCTAGGTCTTATGACTGCTGCATCGGACGCGATCCCCTTTGCTCGTTTTCACATGCGACCTCTTCAGCTCTGTATGCTGAACCAGTGGTGCAGGGATTATACAAAGATATCTCAATTAATATCTTTAAAACCGATTGTACGACACTCTCTGACATGGTGGACAGACCACCATCGTTTAGTTCAGGGGGCTTCTTTTGTTCTTCCGACCTGGACTGTGATTTCAACAGATGCAAGTCTGAAAGGTTGGGGAGCTGTTTGGGGGTCTCTGACAGCACAAGGGGTTTGGGAATCTCAGTAGGCGAGATTACCAATCAACATTTTAGAACTCCGTGCAATTTTCAGATGATGATTTTTTTGTATAAAGCACAATTATTCCAATTCCTTATTTTTTTTGCTTTCGCACTTTTTTCTTATCACCCCACTTCTTGGCTATTCGTTAAACTGATTTGTGGGTGTGGTGAGGGGTGTATTTATAGGCATTTTGAGGTTTGGGAAACTTTGCCCCTCCTGGTAGGAATGTATATCCCATGCGTCACTAGCTCATGGACTCTTGCTAATATGAAAGAAATGAATTTATCAGGTAAGTTCTTACATAAATTATGTTTTGTGCCCCTTTATACAGCCTGCATGTAAGATGCTAGTGTGCATCCTGATTAATGGTGTTTGAGTAGAATGAGAGAAGCGTTTATGGCTGTGTTATATGGAAATATTAAATAAACAGTTTCCTCAATATGTGGAAGTATAAGCATATATATGTATGTAATTGGTGAAGTATTTTTTTGTTATTAAATGTTAAAAATGTACTTTCCACAATTTCTTTAAACTGAAAATAATTAGCAGAAACTTTAACAAAAATCTCTGCTGAGATCTTTATGAAATTTGGTGTTCAGATAGTAGTTCAAGTATTATTTGGTGAAACCCCCCCATAGTTTTTTAGATATAAAAGTTTAAAAGTTGAAACATGCTCCGAAACAGCATCTGACAGCAGGTTTGTAGGAGTGTGTAGTCCCATAGAATGTTCTTTTTGGTGTTGTAACCTGGAAGTCTGTGACTACTTGCAGCAGTGTCCTGTTGCATATAGCATGTATATTATGTATGTATGTATGTATGTGTGTATGTATATATATATATATATATATATATATATATATATGTGTGTGTGTAAGTCAGACTATAAACCCCCACACACATTTCTTTCCTAAGATATGGTGAGTCCACGGCTTGAGTAATTACTGTTGGAATATCACTCCTGGCCAGCAGGAGGCGGCAAAGAGCACCACAGTTAAACTGCTAAGTATCACTCCCTTACCCACAACCCCCAGTTATTCTCTTTGCCTTCGGTGCAAGGAGGTGGTGATGTTTAGGTGCCTGAAGAAAATTTTTGATTTAATCTACAAGCAAGTTTTTGGGTTTAGCCGTATTCCACGTCATTGCTAGCAGTCGGGTAGTGGTGGCTTTAAAGCAGTTAGAAACTTGTAAAGGGATACTTACTGCATTTTCCTAACAATTGCTGCCCTAGTTTAGAAAGCCAGAGTTGGCTACTTTGTTCTTTATTTTTCAAAGGTCTCTGTGAAGAGCTGTGTCTTCTCATACCTTGTAACTGTCTACATGCCGGACAGTGGAGCAGGTAAGTGCTTTTTCTTCCAGTTGGGGAGACCATGCACTTAAAAAAACCCATTGTCTTTTAATTTATTGGGACATAGATAATCCTGTTGTATGGGTTACAATGGGGCATGACGCAGGCACTGTAGCATGTGTGAGACTAACATTTAAACTCTTAAAAAGAAAGGGTAAAATGTTTTTAATAGGCTTTATTTTCTGGCATATTTACTTAACACAATTCAAGTTTAAACTGAAAGTATGGCTGAATTTCCCCTTTTCTTTAAAATAAAACGATGCAACATTTTAAACTGTCCGGTGTGATAAAACGGTTATTTCTGGTACTCTGTGTATTTTTAGTACCTCTCTGTGTCACAGCAGTAATTTGAGCTTGGCAGTTGCGGTCACATGACTGGCTTTACTTCATAAAGTTTCTGAGAAAAAAAGTTGTTTCTCTTACTTGGTGTATTCAGTCCACGGATACATCCTTACTTGTGGGATATTCTCAATCCCTACAGGAAGTGGCACAGAGAGCACACAGCAAAGCTGTCCATATAGCTCCCCTCAGGCTCCGCCCCCAGTCATTCTCTTTGCCGCTCTAACAAGTAGCATCTCCACCGGGGTGGTAAAGAGTATGTGGTGTTAGATGAGCAATCTGAAGCTTTGGATAATTTATCTGTAGTACCCTCACAAAACTCAGAAGTAGCAGTGAGGGACGGTCTGTCTGAGGGAGAAATTTCTGACACAGGAAAAGTTTCTCAGCAGGCAGAGTCAGATTCCTTAGCGTTTAAATTTAAGCTGGAACACCTCCGCGTCCTGCTTAAGGAGGTTTTAGCTACGCTGGATGATTGTGACCCCATGGTGGTCCCTGAAAAATCGTGTAAAATGGACAGGTTTTTAGAGGTCCCTGTATACACTGAGGCATTTCCGATCCCAAAGAGGGTGGCGGATATTGTGACTAAGGAGTGGGAGAGACCAGGTGTACCCTTTGTTCCCCCACCTATCTTTAAGAAAATGTTCCCCATTAATGACCCCAGGCGGGACGCGTGGCAGACGGTCCCTAAGGTAGAGGGGGCTGTTTCAACACTTGCTAAGCGTACAACTATACCAATAGAGGACAGTTGTGCTTTCAAAGATCCTATGGATAAAAAATTGGAAGGATTGCTGAAGAATTTTTTTGTTCAGCAAGGTTTTCTTCAACCAATTGCCTGCATTATTCCGGTAACTACTGCAGCGGCTTTTTGGTTTGAATCCCTGGAGGAGTCGCTCCAGAGGGAGACTTCATACGATGAAGTCATGGATAGAATTCATGCTCTAAAGCCTGATGCCGCTTTCCAATTAGCTAAGCTAGCGGCGAAAAACTCAGGTTTTGCCATCATGGCGCGAAGAGTGCTTTGGCTCAAATCATGGTCGGCCGATGTGTCGTCCAAAACGAAACTGTTAAATATTCCCTTCAAGGGGAAAACCCTATTTGGCCCAGAGCTGAAAGAAATTATTTCAGATATCACTGCGGGCAAGGGCCATGCCCTTCCACAAGATAGGCCGTTTAAGGCTAAAAACAAGGCTAATTTTCACTCCTTTCGCAACTTCCGGAGCGGACCTGCCACAACCTCTGCTGCCGCAAAGCAAGATAACGCTTCCCAGCCCAAAGCAACCTGGAAACCCTTGCAGGGCTGGAATAAGGGTAAACAGGCCAAGAAGCCTGCTTCTGCTACCAAGACAGCATGAAGGGGTAGCCCCCGATCGGATCTAGTTGGGGGCAGACTTTCTCTCTTTGCTCAGGCTTGGGCAAGAGATGTTCCAGATCCCTGGGCATTAGAAATAGTTGCTCAGGGGTACCTTCTAGAATTCAAGGATTCTCCCCCAAGGGGAAGGTTCCACATTTCTCATTTGTCTTCAGACCAAATAAAGAAACAGGCATTCTTACGCTGTGTAGAAGATCTTCTAAAAATGGTAGTGATACACCCAGTTCCTATTGCAGAACAAGGACTGGGCTTTTACTCAAACCTGTTCGTAGTTCCCAAAAAGGAGGGAACTTTCAGGCCAATCCTGGACCTAAAAATTCTAAACAAATTCCTAAGAGTTCCATCCTTCAAGATGGAAACCATTCAGACAATCTTGCCAATGATCCAGGAGGGTCAATATATGACTACCGTGGATCTAAAGGATGCGTATCTACATATTCCTATCCACAAAGATCACCATCGGTTCCTAAGGTTCGCCTTTCTGGACAAACATTACCAGTTCGTGGCCCTTCCTTTCGGGTTGGCCACCGCTCCCAGAATTTTCACAAAGGTGCTAGGGTCCCTTCTAGCGGTACTAAGACAGCGGGGCATTGCAGTAGCACCTTTCCTAGACGACATATTAATACAGGTCCCACTTAGATCCCACTTCTATTACCTGCCCGACGGTGCATACCTCCTGGGTGAGGTGTCGGATGCAGCAGGGTGTAGTTGATCTTTGAAACACACTTTCCCTCTGTATATACTTTATATATTGTACATTTTGCAAGGTATGCCTAATATTTCTATACCGTCTATTGTAAGGCTGTCACCACTTTCTTAGATCCCACATACCGTTTAACCTGCCCAGCGAGAACCTCTCCACAGGGGTGTTGTGTGCAGCATGGTGTAGAAAGTGTGACTGGTCTCACTATGGCCAACACTGCATTTTGCTGTATCAATGTTTCTGGGCAAATTGTAACGCACATCCCCTGACCGGTCAGGTTTAGTCTATTGGATTCGATAGGTCCAATATTTTTCTGTAATATATTTTTGTTGCAAATTGACTTTGAATTTTTCACATTGTGAATGTTGCCTTCCTTTGTAGTGCGTGGGTAGAGGGAGGGCCCCATATGCCATCTCCTTTGTAATCTATGTATATGATATTGTGCTAGTAAAGTATTGATTATTTTCAAAAGAGTGCTGAAATCCCTGTCTCTTTTCATCCTGGTTACTTTCCCGGATGAGTTCTCTTGTTGTGTTTTACATTACATTACTCTATAAGGGTCTGCACCGCATTTATTTATAAGCCAAGGTAGAGCCGATTACGGCATCCTTTGTAATACTAGCCTATAGCAAATGCTTCTCTCCCGTATTTATTTCTTGATTTTTTTTTTTTTTTTTTTATATTAATACAGGCGTCGTCCTTTCACAGAGCCAAGGCTCATACGGACATCGTTCTGGCCTTTCTAAGGTCTCACGGGTGGAAGGTGAACGTAGAAAAGAGTTCTCTGTCCCCGCTCACAAGGGTTCCCTTTCTGGGAACATTAATAGACTCGGTAGAAATGAAAATCTTTCTGACAGAGGTCAGGAAGTCAAAACTGTTGAATACTTGCCGAGTTCTTCATTCCATTCCTCGGCCTTCCGTGGCTCAATGCATGGAAGTAATTGGGTTAATAGTTGTGGCAATGGACGTAGTCCCTTTTGCCCGAATCCATCTCAGACCACTGCCGCTCCAGGCGTGGCCTCAACTAGCAGAGGCCAAATTCATCAGATTTCAGTCGGACAACATCACGACTGTAGCGTACATCAATCATCAAGGAGGAACAAAAAGTTCCCTAGCGATGAAGGAAGTATCCAAGATTATCAAATGGGCGGAGGATCACTCCTGCCTACTATCTGCAATTCACATCCCAGGGGTAGACAACTGGGAGGCGGATTTTCTGAGTCGTCAGACTTTCCATCCGGGGGAGTGGGAACTCCACCCGGAGGTTTTTGCTCAGCTGACCCAGCTATGGGGCATTCCAGAATTGGATCTGATGGCGTCCCGTCAGAACACCAAACTTCCCCTTTACGGATCCAGATCCAGGGATCCCAAGGCAGCGTTGATAGACGCATTAACAGCGCCTTGGTCATTCAATCTACAGGGAGTGCAGAATTATTAGGCAAATGAGTATTTTGACCACATCATCCTCTTTATGCATGTTGTCTTACTCCAAGCTGTATAGGCTCGAAAGCCTACTACCAATTAAGCATATTAGGTGATGTGCATCTCTGTAATGAGAAGGGGTGTGGTCTAATGACATCAACACCCTATATCAGGTGTGCATAATTATTAGGCAACTTCCTTTCCTTTGGCAAAATGGGTCAAAAGAAGGACTTGACAGGCTCAGAAAAGTAAAAAATAGTGAGATATCTTGCAGAGGGATGCAGCACTCTTAAAATTGCAAAGCTTCTGAAGCGTGATCATCGAACAATCAAGCGTTTCATTCAAAATAGTCAACAGGGTCGCAAGAAGCGTGTGGAAAAACCAAGGCGCAAAATAACTGCCCATGAACTGAGAAAAGTCAAGCGTGCAGCTGCCAAGATGCCACTTGCCACCAGTTTGGCCATATTTCAGAGCTGCAACATCACTGGAGTGCCCAAAAGCACAAGGTGTGCAATACTCAGAGACATGGCCAAGGTAAGAAAGGCTGAAAGACGACCACCACTGAACAAGACACACAAGCTGAAACGTCAAGACTGGGCCAAGAAATATCTCAAGACTGATTTTTCTAAGGTTTTATGGACTGATGAAATGAGAGTGAGTCTTGATGGGCCAGATGGATGGGCCCGTGGCTGGATTGGTAAAGGGCAGAGAGCTCCAGTCCGACTCAGATGCCAGCAAGGTGGAGGTGGAGTACTGGTTTGGGCTGGTATCATCAAAGATGAGCTTGTGGGGCCTTTTCGGGTTGAGGATGGAGTCAAGCTCAACTCCCAGTCCTACTGCCAGTTTCTGGAAGACACCTTCTTCAAGCAGTGGTACAGGAAGAAGTCTACATCCTTCAAGAAAAACATGATTTTCATGCAGGACAATGCTCCATCACACGCGTCCAAGTACTCCACAGCGTGGCTGGTAAGAAAGGGTATAAAAGAAGAAAATCTAATGACATGGCCTCCTTGTTCACCTGATCTGAACCCCATTGAGAACCTGTGGTCCATCATCAAATGTGAGATTTACAAGGAGGGAAAACAGTACACCTCTCTGAACAGTGTCTGGGAGGCTGTGGTTGCTGCTGCTGCATGCAATGTTGATGGTGAACAGATCAAAACACTGACAGAATCCATGGATGGCAGGCTTTTGAGTGTCCTTGCAAAGAAAGGTGGCTATATTGGTCACTGATTTGTTTTTGTTTTGTTTTTGAATGTCAGAAATGTATATTTGTGAATGTTGAGATGTTATATTGGTTTCACTGGTAAAAATAAATAATTGAAATGGGGATATATTTGTTTTTTGTTAAGTTGCCTAATAATTATGCACAGTAATAGTCACCTGCACACACAGATATCCCCCTAAAATAGCTAAAACTAAAAACAAACTAAAAACTACTTCCAAAAATATTCAGCTTTGATATTAATTAGTTTTTTTGGGTTCATTGAGAACATGGTTGTTGTTCAATAATAAAATGAATCCTCAAAAATACAACTTGCCTAATAATTCTGCACTCCCTGTAGCTTATGTCTTTCCACCGTTTCCTCTTCTCCCTCGGCTAGTAGCCAGAATCAAACAGGAGAAGGCTTCGGTAATTCTGATAGCGTCTGCGTGGCCATGCAGGACTTGGTATGCAGACCTAGTGGACATGTCATCGGTCCCACCATGGAAACTGCCATTGAGGCAGGATCTTCTAATCCAAGGTCCTTTCAAGCATCCAAATCTAGTTTCTCTGCAACTGACTGCTTGGAGATTAAACGCTTAATTCTAGCTAAGCGTGGTTTCTCTGATTCAGTTATAGACACTCTGATACAGGCCAGGAAGCCTGTCACCAGGAAAATTTACCATAAGATATGGCGGAAATATCTTTGTTGGTGTGAATCCAAGGGTTACTCGTGGAGTAAGGTTAGGATTCCAAGGATGTTGTCTTTTCTCCAAGAAGGATTGGAGAAAGGTCTGTCAGCTAGTTCCTTAAAGGGACAGATATCTGCTCCGTCTATCCTGTTACATAAGTGTCTGGCAGCTGTACCAGACGTCCAGGTATTTGCACAGGCCTTAGTTAGAATCAAGCCTGTGGCTCCTCCATGGAGTCTAAATTTAGTTATTTCAGTTCTTCAAGGGGTTCCGTTTGAACCTTTGCATTCCATAGATATCAAGTTATTATCTTGGAAAGTTTTGTTTTTGGTAGCAATTTCTTCTGCTCGAAGAGTTTCTGAATTGTCTGCTTTGCAGTGTAATTCACCCTATCTGGTGTTCCATGCAGATAAGGTTGTTTTGCGTACCAAACCTGGTTTTCTTCCAAAAGTGGTTTCTAATAAGAATATTAACCAGGAAATCATTGTTCCTTCTCTGTGTCCTAATCCAGTTTCTAGGAAGGAACGACTTTTACACAATCTTGACGTGGTTCGTGCCTTAAAATTCTATTTAAAGGCAACTAAGGATTTCAGACAAACCTCATCCTTGTTTGTTGTCTATTCTGCTAAGAGGAGAGGTCAGAAAGCGACTGCTACCACTCTTTCCTTCTGGCTGAAAAGCATCATCCGATTGGCTTATGAGACTGCTGGACAGCAGCCTCCTGAACGAATTACAGCTCATTCCACCAGAGCTGTGGCTTGCACATGGGCTTTCAAGAACGAGGCTTCTGTTGAACAGATTTGTAAGGCAGCGACTTGGTCTTCGCTGCATACATTTGCCAAATTTTACAAATTCGATACTTTTGCTTCTTCGGAGGCTATTTTTGGGAGAAAGATTTTGCAAGCAGTGGTGCCTTCCGTTTAGGTTACCTGACTTGTTCCCTCCCTTCATCCGTGTCCTATTGCTTTGGTATTGGTATCCCACAAGTAAGGATGATTCCGTGGACTGAATACACCAAGTAAGAGAAAACAGAATTTATGCTTACCTGATAAATTACTTTCTCTTACAGGTGTATTCAGTCCACGGCCCGCCCTGATATTTAAGTCAGGTTCAAATTTAATTTACAATAACTACAGTCACCACTGCACCCTATTGTTCTCCTTTTTCTCCTAACCGTCGGTCGAATGACTGGGGGGGCGGAGCCTGAGGGGAGCTATATGGACAGCTTTGCTGTGTGCTCTCTCTGCCACTTCCTGTAGGGATTGAGAATATCCCACAAGTAAGGATGAATCCGTGGACTGAATACACCTGTAAGAGAAAGTAATTTATCAGGTAAGCATAAATTCTATTTTTTCTCTATTTCTGGGTGATCCAAGTGTTAATTGGTAGCGGTAAGTCACCTCAGTAATTGAGATGTGGGGTTGCCTGAGGGGTATTTTAGAAGATTTGATGTTTATTAAATGTTTTTTCTTAACTTTTCTCCCATAATTTTAGCTGGGGATTGATCCTAATTTTGGATAACATTTCCTTAGCTTATCTTAATTGAATATTTAAAATCTTTGAAACGTATCTGTACAAGTTTTCACAACATGTCTTATATTGAGCAAGAGCCTGCTCTCCTAAATCCATGCTTATGTTTAGATGCACAAATTGCAGCTCCTATGCAATTTTGTTCTTCATATTTCAAGAAAACCTTGCAAAATAAAGGTAAACTTTTTGAGCCTAATGTCTCTCAGGATGATACTGTTAAAATAATACCTCAGCTTTCTCCTGCTATGTTCTAAGCCTAAAAGGCGTCACATGCAGTGCCCTGCGGTTCCTTAATAACTCCTAGTGGTGTTTATTTAAAAACAGATATTGCTGCCCAGGTATCTGCAGCATTAGCTGCTATTCCCAGATTACAGGGAAAACGCAAGAGGAAATCTAGAAATTCAGAAAGTAAGGTACCTGTCCGCAGTTCTGCTTCCCAAGTTGCCCTTTCTCTGCCTTCCTCTGAGAATGAGTTGATATCCTTCAGAATTAAGCTTGAACACCTTTGTGTATTGTTAAAGGAGGTTTTAGCTACTTTAGATGACTCAGATACCCCTGTCATTGTCACTCCTAAGAAATCTAGTAAACTTAATAATTTATTTGATGAACCTTCCACTTCTGAGGTTTTTCCTGTACCAGACCATGCAATGGAGATGATCTCACAGGAATGGGAGAAACCAGGGGTGCCTTTTTCCCCGTCTCCCATTTTTAAGAAAATGTTTCCTGTTGAGGACTCCATTAAAGACCCTTAGTATACTGTACCCAAAGTTGAAGGGGCCATTTCCACTCTGGCTAAGAGAACCACTATTCCTATTAAGGATAGCTGCTCTTTTAAGCTGGAGGCTTATTTGAAAAAGATTTATGTTCATCAAGGTCTCCAATGGCAACCTGCGGTGTGTATTGCCACTGTGACTAGTGTGGCATCTTATTGGTTCAACGCCTTGTCTGATTCTCTTCAAGTAGAGAGACTTCCTTGGATGGAATTCAGGATAGGATTAAAGCTCTTAAGTTGCCAATTTCCTTTATTGCAGATGCCCTTTTACAGGTTGTTAGACTAGAAGCTAAAACCTCTAGTTTCGCTGTCCTAGCCCGCAGGGTGTTATGGTTGAAATCCTGGTCTGCAGACATTTCCTCTAAAGTAAAGCTTCTGGGGATTCGTTACAAGGGCAAAACCTTGTTTGCACCCAGTTTAGCAGAAATTATCTCTGATATTACGGGTAGAAAAGGGTCTTTTCTACCTCAAGATAAGAAGAATAGGCATAAAGGATGTCAGAGTAATTTTCGTTCCTTTCGTAACTTCAGAGGAAAGTCTTCCCGTTCTTCTTCCAAGCAGGAACAATCCAAGTCTTCTTGGAAACCCAATCAGTCTTGGAACAAGGGGAAACAAAGAAACCCGCAGCCGATTCCAAATCAGCATTAAAGGGTTTGCCCCCGATACGGGATCGGATCAGGTGGGGGGCAGACTTTCTCAGTTCTCTCAAGCCTGGATATGAGATGTCCCAGATCCCTGGACTGTGGACATAGTATCCCAGGGCAACAAATTGGAATTCAAGACTTTTCCTCCCAGAGGCAGGATTCCTTCTCTCAAGATTATCTGCAGACCAGATATAGAGAAAAGCGTTCTTGAAATGTATACAACATCTTTCCTCCCTGGGAGTGATAGTTCCAGTGCAGGAACAGGGTCTCGGGTTCTAATCCAACCTATTTGTAGTTCCCAAAAAAAGAGGGCACTTTCCATCCCATTCTAGACTTGAAGTGTCTAAACAAGTTTCTCAAAGTTCCAAACCTCCAAGAGGCAGACTATACGTTCCATTCCTCCTTTAGTACAAGAGGGTCAGTTCATGACAACCATAGTGCTAAAGGATGCGTATCTTAATGTTCCTATTCACAGGGACCATCACAGATTCCTGAGATTTGCCTTTCTGGACAAACATTTCCAGTTTGTGGCCCTTCCATTTGGTCTAGCCACGGCTCACAGACTTTTTTTCAAAGGTTCTTGGGGCTCTTTTGGCAGTGATCTGTTTTTGTGGAATTGCTGTGGCACCCTACCTGGACAACATATTGGTTCAGGCTTCATCTTTTCAACAAGCAAAATCTCACACAGAGATATTGTTGTCTTTTCTTCATTCCCACGAATGGAATGTGAATCTGGAAAAACCTCCCTTTCCCCTGCTACAAGAGTAGTGTTCTTAGGGACAATAATAAATTCTCTATTGATGAAGAATTTTCTGACAGAGGTCAGGAAAAAGAAAATAATTTCCTCTTGCCTCTCTCTTCAGGCTACTAATCATCCTTCAGTGGCTCAATGTATGGAGGTAATCGGTCTGATGGTGGCTTCCATGGATATCATTCCTTTTGCTCGATTCCATTTGAGAGCTCTCCAGTTGTGCATGCTCAGATAATGGAATGGCGACCATGCAGATCTATCTCAGAGAATAGAGTTAGATCAGTCGTCAAGGGATTCTCTCCCATGGTGGATTTCTCAGGAACATCTGTCTCAGGGCACATGCTTTCGGAGACCTTCCTGGTTGATCGTGACCACAGACGCCAGCCTGCTGGGCTGGGGAGCAGTCTAGAACTCGTTAAAAACTCAGGGCCTTTGTACTCGGGAGGAGTCTGCTCTTCCCATCAACATCTTGGAGTTGAGAGTGATTTACAATGCTCTATTGGCTTGGCCTCCGTTGTCCTCAGCCCAGTTTATCAGGTTCCAGTCAGACAACATAACCTCTGTGGCTTACATCAATCACCAGGGAGGAATTTAGAGTTCTTTAGCCATGAAGGAGGTTACTCGCATTATTCAGTGGGTAGAGACCCACACTTGCAGTCTGCCATCCACATTCCAGGCAGATTTTCGAAGCAGATTTTCTGAGCAGACAGAATTTTCACCCCGGTGAGTGGGAACTCCATCCAGAGGTGTTTTCCAGCTTAGTCCTCAAATCGGGGGTGCCGGAGTTAGATCTGATGGCGTCTCGTCAGAATGCCAAGCTTCCAAGGTACGGTTCAAGGTCAAGAGATCCGCAGGCCATTCTGATAGATGCTCTGGCGGTTCCTTAGGTTTTCAGGTTGGCATACCGGTTTCCTCCGTTTGCTCTCCTTCCAGGAGTCATTGTTCGTATCAAACAGGAGAGGGCGTCGGTGATTCTAATAGCCCCTGCGTGGCCTCGCAGGATCTGGTTTGCAGACCTAGTGGAGATGTCATCTCTCCCACCTTGAAGACTACCTCAGAGGAAGGACCTCCTGAGTTAGGGTCCCTTCCTTCATCCAAATCTCGTTTCTCTGAAGCTGACTGCTTGGAGATTGAACGCTATTCTGTCTAAGCGTGGTTTTTCTGAGTTGGTTATTGAGACTATGATTCAGGCTCGCAAGCCTGTTACTAGAAAGATTTACCGTAAGATATGGCATAAATATCTTTATTGGTGTGAATCCAAGGGATACTCTTGGAGTAGAATTAGAATTCCTAGAATTTTATCTTTTCTTCAGGAAGGCCTGGAGAAGGGATTGTCAGTCAGTACCCTGAAGGGTCAGATTTCTACTTTATCAGTTTTACTACATAAACGTTTGGCGGATGTGCAATCTTTTTGTAAGACCTTGGTCAAAATCAGGCCTGTCTTTAAGTCTGTTGCTCCTCCTTGGAGCCTTAACCTTGTTCTTAAAGTTTTACTCCTGGCTCCGTTTGAACCGTTGCATTTCATAGACTTTTTTGTTATCTTGGAAGGTTTTGTTTCTTGTTGCTATCTATTCTGCTCGAAGAGTCTCGATACTCTGAGCTCTGCAGTGGGATTCCCCTTATCTTATTGTTCATGCCGATAAGGCGGTTCTTTGTACTAAGTTAGGTTTCCTTCCTAAGATTGTTTCTAATAGAAATAATAATCAGGAAACTGTTGTTCCCTCTCTGTGTCCTAATTCTTCTTCTTCCAAAGAGTGTCTGTTACACAATTTGGATGTTGTACATGCTCTTAAATTCTACTTACAGGTGACTAAGGATTTTCGCCAGTCCTCTGCCCTCTATGTCTGTTTCTCTGGGAAACGTAAAGGTCAGAAAGCTACTGCTACTACTCTTTCTTTTTGGTTACGAAGTATAATTCATTTGGCTTATGAGACTGCTGGACAGCAGCCTCCTGAGAGAATTATGGCTCATTCTACAAGATCTGTTTCCTCTTCTTGGGCTCTCAAAAAAAAAAAATGTTACCAGATAAATTAATTTCCTTCTGTACAAGGAGAGTCCACAGCTTTATTCCTTACTGTTAAAATACTGGACCTGGCCACCAGAAGGCAAAGACACCCTAGCCAAAGGCTTAAATACCTCTCCCACTTCCACCAGTCATTCTGCCAAGGGAACAAGGGACAGTATGATAAATATCAGGGTATAAAAAGGTGCCAGAAGAAAATTATAATTTTGGGGGCCGCGGACTCTCCTTGTACAGAAGGAAATGAAATTACCTGGTAAGAACATACCCAAGCTCTAGAGGACACTGAATGAAAATGGGAGGGACAAAAAGAGGCAGACCCTAATCTGAGGGCACCACAGCCTGCAAAACCTTTCTCCTGAAGGCTGCTTTAGAGCTGAAGCAAAAACATTAAACTTGTAAAATTTTGAAAAAGTGTGTAAGGAGGACCAGGTAGCCGCCTTACAAATCTGATCCATAGACGCCATGTTCTTAAAGGCCCAAGAGGAAGCCATTGCTCTAGTAGAATGAGCCGTAATTCTTTGAGGAAGTCTATGTCCCGCTGTCTCATAAGCTAAGCAGATAAGACTCCTCAAACAAAAAGATAAGGAAGTCGAAGAGACCTTCTGGCCCTTACACTTCCCAGAATATGTCATAAACAAGGAAGAAGTTTGTCTAAAATCCATAGTAGCTTGAAGATAAAACTTCAATGCACAAACTACGTCCAAATTATGAAGTAAACGTTCCTTTGCAGGAGGAGGATTAGGACACAAAGAAGGGACCACAATCTCTTGATTGATGTTGCGGTCTGACACGACTTTAGGGAGAAACCCTAACTTAGTACGTAGGACAGCCTTATCCGAATGGAACACCAGATAAGGAGGCACACATTGCAAGGAGGCAATTTCAGATACCCTTTGCACCAAAGCAATAGCCAGTAGAAAGAGAACTTTCCAGGACAACTTAATATCAATTTTATGCATAGGTTCAAATGGAGCCCGTTACAAAACTTTAAGAACCAGATTCAGACTCCAAGGGAGTGCCGAATATCTGAACACAGGTCTGATCCTAATTAGAGCCTTAACAAAAGGCTGAACATCTGGAAGCTCAGAAAACCTCTTGTGCAGTAAAACAGACAAGGCCGAAATCTGTTCCCTCAGGGAACTAGCCGAAAGACCCTTCTGCAGACCATCTTGGAGAAACAACAGAATCCTGGCAACCTTAACCTTATGTCAAGAAAATCCACACTCTTCACACAAGAATAAGTATGTTCTCCACACCTTATGACAGATGTGACGAGTAACTGGCTTACTATATTTAATGAAAGTATCAATAATTCTCTCAGAAAAACTCTCTTGGGTAGGACTAAGCGTTCAAACTCCATGCAGTCAGCCTCAGAGAATCTAGATTTTGATGAACAAAAGGACCTCGTTCCAGCAGATCCCTGCGACAAGGTAACTTCCATTAAGGAGAAGATGACATCCTCACTAGGTCTATGAACAACGTCTTTCACGGCCACGATGTAGCAATCAGTATTACCGACACCTGCTCCTACTTGATGCGGGCCACTACCCGAGAAAGGAGTGGTAACGGCAGAAAAAAAGTAGATTAGCTTGAACCTCTAAGGCACCACTAATGCATCTATTAGCTCTGTCTGAGGATTCCTGGACCTCGACCCATATCTGGGTAGTTTGGTATTAAGACAAGACCACATGAGATCTATCTCCAGGTTCCCCCATCTGAAGCATATCTCTGCAAACACTTCGGGATGGATAGACCACTCCCCAGAATGAAAGGATTGCTGAGAAAATCCGCTTCCCAGTTGTCCACACCCAGAATGTGGATCGCTGAAAGCAAACAGCTGTGGGTCTCCGCACACTCCAGAATCCGAGATACTTCCCTCATCGCTAGGGAGCTTCTCGTTCCCCCCTGATGGTTGATGTAAGCCACCGAGGTTATATTGTCTGATTGGAATCTGATAAACCGGGACAAACCTAGTAGAGGCCAAGCCTTCAGAGCATTGAAGATTGCTCGAAGTTCCAAAATGTTGACCGGGAGGGGGCATTCCTCCTGAGACCACAGGCCCTGTGCCTTCTTGGCACCCCAAACAGCGCCCCATCCTGAGAGGCTCGCGTCCATAGTCACAATCTCCCAGGATGGTCTGAGAAAGCATGTCCCTTGGGAAAGTTGATCTGGACATAGCCACCAAGAGAGCGATTCTTTCGACCAGTTGTCCAGGGAAATCTCTTGAGACAGATCCGAATGATCGCAGTTCCACTGCCTCATCATGTACAGCTGTAGCAGTCTGAGATGGAACCTGGCAAAAGGAATTATGTCCATGCTGGACACCATGAGACCAATGACCTCCATACAATGAGCCACAAATGGCCTTAAGGAGGTCCGGAGGGCAAGACATGCCGAAGCTAGTTTGCACCGTCTCTGGTCGGTTAGCAATATCCTCATGGATATTGAATCTATTATAATACCCAGGAATTCCACCCTGGTGAGTGAACTCCTCTCTAAGTTTATGTTCCATCCATGTGATCAAAGAAAAGAGAGAGAAGAGATACCGAATGGTCCTCTGCTAGCAGAAAGGATGGTGCTTGAACCAGAATGTCGTCCAAGTAGGGAGCTACTGCTATACCTTGGGTTCTGGCAACAGCCAGTAGAGCTCCTAGAACCTTTGTAAAGTTTCTTTGGGCCATAGCTAGACCAAATGGAAGTGCAATGAACTGGAAGTGCTGATCCAGGAATGCAAACCTTAGGAACTGGAAGTGGTCCCTATGGATTGGAACTTGAAGGTAGGCATCCTTCAGATCTAAAGTGGTCATAAACTGTCCGTGAACTAGAGGAAGAAAATACTTTATTGTCTCCATTTTGAACGAGGGGACATTTAGAAACTTGTTTAAGCACTTTAGGTCCACAATTTGGTGGAAAATTCCCTCCTTCTTTGGGACCACAAACAGGTTTGAGTAGTATCCTAACCTCTTTCTGCGATAGGAACCAGGACAATGACCCCTAAGGAGGACATATCCCGCACGCACCCCAGAAACCTATCTTGTATCCCTGAGCTATGACCTCCAAGACCTGTGGATCCTGGACGTCCCTGGACCAAGCGTCTGAAAACAGCGACAGTCTGCCCCTACACGATCCAGCTTTGGATCGGGGCCGCTTCTCCATGCCAACTTGTCCTCGGCGGGCTTCTTGCTTTGCTTGGATTTATTCCAGGATTGAGCTGGCTTCCAAGTGCTCTTGGTTTGCTCGGGGTTAGAAGAGGACTGCTGGCGTTGGGACTTTTAAGAACGAAAGGAGCAAAAATGATATCCTTGTCCCTTAGATTTGTTCTTTTTATCCTGCGGTAGGAAGGCAACCTTGCCCCCTATAACCATGGAAATAATGGAGTCCAGGCCTGGACAACATAAAATGTTTCCCTTAAAGGGGAGGGAAAATAGTCTAGACTTAGAAGTCATGTCTGCAAACCAGGACTTCAGCCAGAGCGTCCAATGCCTTTGCACTGAGAAACTAGAGATTTTAGCATTCAGGCGAATAATCTGCATGTTTGCATCACATATAAAAGAATTAGCATTTCTCAAAGCCTTAATTCTTTCTTGGATAACGTCTAGGGGACCCTTCACCTTGATCAATTCCACTAAGGAGTTGCACCAGTAGGCCGCAGCTCCAGCAACCGAAGCAACAGCCGCTGCCTGTTGAAATAAATATCCTGTATGCTGAAACATTTTCCTGAGAAAAGTTTCCATATTCTAATCCATCGGCTCTCTGAAAGACGAGCTATCCTCAAGAGGGATAGTAGTACGCTTAGCTAACGTGGAGATAGTACCATCTACCATAGGGACGGAACCCCACAACTCCCGTTGAGAGTCCGGGACCAGGAATAATTTGTTAAAGGCAGAAGAAGGGGAAAGGAAGATCCAATTCTATCCCATTCGATTTTAATAATATTCACCATCTTTACAGGAAAAGTTAGCGGCGTACCCTCTCCTCGTATACTCTGACTAATTTAGGGATCAAAGGTTCATCAGGCAACTTAGCCTCTGGAACCTCTAATGACGACAGAACCTCCTTTAGAAGAAAACGTAGGTGTTCAATTTTAAATATAAAAGCTGGCTCCTCCGCAGCCTAGAGGTAGAAGACTCCGATCCAGACTACGATTAAGAAATTTCACCCTCTGACGACTCAGAGTGTGACCCATCCTGGGATACTTGAAAAGCAGACAAATCAAGTAAATCACTGGATGTCCCCTGGACCGGAGAGCTATGTTTAACCTTTCGCTTAGCAGGGCGAGGTAGAGCACTAAGGGCCTCAGACATCGCCAATTTAACTGAGTAAAGTCTGATGGTAAAAGGCTCCCTCCAGACGGAGGATCAGACGTGCTACAGGAAGCTACATGTGACAATGGAGATGATTGATGGGTATGCACCTCACAGGACGGCGAGTCCTCAGAGGTGGACAGCTCAGTCGTACTTAAGTGTTTAACCTTCTTAGACATAATAACCTTGTTGATGCATATGGAACATAGTTAAGAGGTGGGCACACCAAGGCCTCCTCACAATATATACAGGTATTACTATTAGGAATAGCGAGTACCCTCAAGCATATCAGGATCCTCCATAGCTTGCGCTAACAGTAGGATACAACTAAATGAACTTTTTATTTCGCACAAAAATGGCACCTATATACCCCCAATGACTGGGGTATTCACCACCTCCTAGACCCAGGCAACAAGAGAAGAATCAACCTCTCTGACAGCTACTCGGTCAGGAAAGAGGAAACGAAAGTGTGACCACACCCGGTCATGTGGTGCGCAAGGCAGGACTGCCCCTGTTATGAGAAAAAGCGCGCCAAGCTACAAGCTGTGCAGCGTTCAAAGTGAAAGTAAACACCTTTATGTTCCGTTACCCTATAACAACAGTCTATGAGCCCAAAAAAATAAATCTCACACATAAGCAGCATAAATCAAAGAAACACACTTGATTAATCCCCACTGTTCAATAACCTCCCTCTGGAGATATTAACCCATGATTCTACAAAGATAAAAGGAGTCACACTGTGACCATCTTCAGCAATTTCAACATAAGTAAAAATTTAAACGATCTTACCAGAATCAGAATCCGTGCTGTGGAACAGAAACACAGCCTCTCAAATGTGACAGTCTTGTAGCATCGCTCTTGACATGGACTTTAGTGAAGAAAGCAGACAGTGAAACTCATCAACACTGGTTGCTTAAGGAGTTGTTAGCAGGCAGTCTGGATGGGTTTGCAGAAAGACTCTCCCTGCATCTCGAGACTCTAACTTTAGTCAATGCTGTCACTGAGAGGCTGACAAGACTATTTAAAACTCCAGTTCCATAACAAAAGGTATATATCCCTCCTGAGGAACAACTCAGAAATCTTCTGACACTTCTCTGCCATCCTCCTGTGACGAAAGGCAAGGAATGACTAGGGGATGGGGGAAGTGGGAGAGGTATTTAAGCCTTTGGCTGGGGTGTCTTTGCCTCCTCCTGGTGGCCAGGTTCAGTGTTTCCCAAAAGGAATTAAGCCGTGGACTCTTCTTGTATTAAGAAGGAAATGAAGCTTCTGTGGAACAAATTTGCAAGGCTGCAACTTGGTCTTCTCTACATACTTTTTCCAAATTTGATACTTTTGCCCCGGCTGAGGCTTCTTTTGGGAGAAAGGTTCTTCAAGCGGTGGTGCCTTCTGTTTAGGACTGCCTGTCTTGTCCCTCCCTATTTATGCGTGTCCTCTAGCTTGGGTATTGGTTCCCAACAGTAATTACTCAAGCCGTGGACTCACTATATCTTAAAAAAGAAGAGCAAAATTTATGTTTTGATAAATGTATTTATTTCCGGATAGGGTGAGTCCACCACCCCACCCTTTATTTTAAGACAGTTGTTCTTTCGACTATAACCTCAGGCACCTCTACACCTTGTGTTGCTCCTTTTTCTCCATTTCCCTTCGGTCGAATAACTGGGGGTTGTGGGTAAGGGAGTGATACTAAGGGCTCGATTTATCAAGCCCCTACGGCTGCAAGTTCTCACAAGAAATTGCTCGCCGTAATTTATCAAGCAGCGGTCACCAGACCGCTGCTTCCCTAAGCTCTTCGCCACCTCTAAGGTGGCAAAATTAAATCTCTGCAGTCGAGTCACACCGAGGAGATTGACAGCTCCTACCCGCGCAAGATTGGCTGTGTGCGGGCAGGGTGGCGGGATTGCACGCAAGCGCAAAATTTGCGCTCGTATGCAATGTTGATTACCTGCGGGTAATTTTGCCCCGCCACAGGCGAGCTGAGGCATACAGGGGCGCGTATACGTGCCCCTGTACGCCTCAGCTTTGATAAATCTATCCCTTAGCATTTTAACTGCCGTGCTCTTTGCTTCCTCCTGCTGGCCAGGAGTGATATTCCCAACAGCAATTACTCAATTCGGAAATAAATAAATTTATCAGGTAAGCATAAATTTAGTTTTTTTTACATTACCTAATTTCCATGCTTTTTAACATTTGGAACTTAAAGGGACACTAAACGCAATTTTTTTTTCTTTAATGATTCAGATAGAGCATGCAATTTTAAGCAACTTTCTAATTTACTCCTTTTATCAATTTTTCTTCGTTCTCTTGCAATCTTTATTTAAAAAGCAGGAATGTGATGCATAGGTGCCAGCCCATTTTTGGCTGAGAACCTAGGTTATGCTTGCTTATTGGTGGGTAAATGTCAGTCTCCAATAAGCAAGCTATGCATGGTGCTGAACCTAAAATGGGCTGGCTGCTAAGCTTTACATTCATGATTTTCAAATAAAGATAGCAAGAGAACAAAGAAAATTTGATAATAGGAGTAAATTAGAAAGTTGCTTAAAATTGCATGCTCAATCTGAATCATCAAAGAATTTTTTTTGGGTTCAGTGTCCCTTTAATGGGACTGTCAACTCCAAAATGTTTATTGTTTAAAAAGATAGATAATCCCTTTATTACCCATTCCCTAGATTTGCACAGCCAACATGGTTATTTTAATATACTTTTAACCTCTTTAATTACCTTGTATTTAAGCCTCGACAGCCCCCTGATCACATGGCTATTCATTTATTAACTATTGACTTGCATTTTAGCCAATTAGAGCAGTGTCAGCCACAACTTCTCGGGAGTGAGCACAATGTTATCTCTATGGCCCACATAAATAAGCAGTGTTTTGTGAAAAGCTAATAAAAAAACACGATAAGAGTCTACCTGTAGTGGCTTAGAAACAGGCAGAAATTTAGAGGTTTAAATGTTATAAAGTATATTAATATAACAATGTTGATTGTGCAAATCTGGGGATTGGGAAGTAAAGGCGTTACCTTTTTAAACAATAACAATTTTGGTGTTGATTGTCTCTTTAAACACTGCCATTAACGTAAGTGTTTTTACTTTAAATATATATAAAATTATAATTTTTTTGTACCACAGGTTTGGCTACACTTATGTGCCCTCAGACCCCCCAGAATGGCGCAGTCACACTGAAATGTAAGGTCACTGATAATCCCGTAAACTCCCATGTGTCAGGACATGCAGGAATAGTATTCTGAACCATTCCAATATAATACAATGTTTATTGCCCCTTTAAGTGCTATAATCTCAATAGGTAAATCAAATCCAAATTAAATTAAAGGGCCATGATACCCAAATGTTGAAATACTTGAAAGTGATGCAGCATAGCTGTAAAAAGCGGACTAGAAAATATCATCTGAACATCTCTATGTAAATTTTTTTTTACCTCAAAATGTCCTAAGTATTCACACCCCATTGTAAAGGGATTTAAGCAGCAAATCAGTATGCCTGTCCCAGGACCGGCATAGAGAGTGAGCCTCATGCACACGTGTTATTTCCCTATTCAGTTTAAGGAAGTTTACTATGAAATCTCATGAGAGTTAAGTGAAATCTCATGAGATCACATTAAAAAGAGTTCATGACCTCAGCACTGTTGATGCTGATTGGCTGCTGTTCATTTCTTCATTTATTTATTTTTTACCTGCAGCTGGACAACTGCTGAAATATAACTTTTTACACAGGACTTACTCTGGTGAGTTGAGGAGATTTTGAAGTAAAATATCTTCCTTTTTTACATAGAGATGCTCAGGTGATATTTTCCTATCAGCTTTTTACAGTTATATGCTAAATCACTTGAAACTGATGCAGTATGAGTATTATGTACCTTTAAGAAGAGCAGGAGCTGCTGAAATATATTGACTTACACAAGTCTTTATCTTCTCCAAGTCGCTAATGAGTATCAGTACAGGAGTCTTGTTACATTTGCTGTCACAACCAAAAGAGTGACATTTCAATTAATTGAAAAAAGAAAAAACTCAAAGAATGTGATGTCACACTATTAAATGTATATCTTTAATAAAGCAAATAGTTATTTTACTTACAGGAGCTTTAGAAGTAAAATACAAATTGTACAGTTCCAGTTTATAAGTGTTAACTATAAACAAGAAGCATTGCAATAGAAGGGTTACGCTTGAGAAGCACCAAACCCCTGCACTTGGCAGTGTAATTGACCAAGTGAAATTGTATGGCAAGACGTCTTTGCCAAGTGCAACCCGGTATATAAATGACCAGTGTTCAGAACAATTGGAAGCAGAAAAACATAGCACCTACATGGTCAAAGCTTTAACGTATAAAAATGGTTTCAAATTTCAGTTTCCACACATTTAATTTAGAAGACTCCAAAATACAAGTAAAAAATATATATAACCTGCGTACATTGGGTTGGCACTTTGAAACATTGGTTTTCATACAAATATATATGTCTATTGGAACGAAGACCATAGTTCTGACAAAATAAGGGCTGTTAAGTGCAAAAGTTGGTGGGTTCAGTATTTGAAGAACAGTTTTTTATTCAGCATCTGGAAACTGAAAGAAAACCATTTGTAAATTCTAAACAACCACTAGACTTTTTTTTAAACTTTTTTTTTTGTAGCAGATCTTCAAAACAAGTAGTACAGAAGTTGTAAGACAAATTACAGACAAAAGCAACACACTGATTGTGCAGAACACATCACTAGAAAAGTCTATTTACAGCAAACAAGTCTCTGTAAACATGGTAAGCGTGACATTTTGGGGGAAATCTGGCGCAGTATAAATACAGGCAACCTTGGCTTCCTCACTTAACATGAAAGATAACATTCCGGGCCCGCCGCCAAATCTATTACTGTACAAACAAGTAAAATGAAAGGGGTTGAATGCCCCATTTTTATATATTTTTTTTAAATAGTTTAGTGTTTTATACATATTTTTTGGTATAATTAGATAAACTTTAAGTCTGTAAAAAAACAAACAAAAAAAACAAAACATGGAACTGAAAAATGTGCTTTACCATCTCCATTCAAAAAAACAAAAGTCTATATGGCAATACACTTCAGCAAAACAACTTGTTACTCATATTGAGTTAACATATATTAGTGATAACAATTTAATAAAATACAAAAATAAGGTTAATACTGTCAATACTTTATGTAATAGAAAATATTGGATTTAAATGTTAAACTTCTTCGAAAGATGAAATGACATTTTGTTTTCAATACATATAAACTATATATAGTATATTCTGTAACCTCATTTAAGGTACAATGGGATATCTGTACATATTCTATTTAAATTTACTTTTAAGCACCATTTGCATTTTCTAGATCAACTTTGGTTGGAAGAAAATTCCTAATTCCACAGGTTGTTCAGGTCCAATGGCACATCTAATATGACATTATGCTCAGTTCATTAAAAAATATAGTTTTCCATTTAAACTAATTGCTACTCTCAAACTTTTGATATTTCTGAGCCAGCTCATTTTTTTTATATTTTTACTCCAGAAGAATTGTGAAATATGTACTCTTTAGGAGTCCTGTGTGCATAATGCCTTTGGCCAAAGAGAACAATATCAAATGTACATATAAAAATGAGATACAAAAGATAAGGAGATTTATTTTTAAATCTCCTAGGGAAGGAGAGATTGATGGTGTATGAGCTGGAATAGATGCAGGAACCTGCCATTCACAATCACATTGCACAAGTGGATATTTCAATCACAAAAAAAGCTAAATAATCGAAAAATCTAGACACTTCCCATAGCTGCTAGGAAAAAAAGCAACCTACCTTCCCATGTTAAGAAAAGAAAAAAATATTTCCTATATCAGGCGCTTGAGACATTGATCTCTGTGGTTACAAAGGTGTATTAGTTTATAATAAAAGTCAAACTTATCTTGAGGTCCACGGGTATAGATCATGGCCCCTCAAACTAGATAATGTAAGTAATAATTGTGCAGACTACTGTGTAAAAATGTTTGCCATCGTCAGATACAGATGTTTGGAAGTGTCTTATAAACCAAAGACAACTTCTTAAAAGGGACATTGCATTAAAAAAAAATAATCTGCATATGAAAGAGTAGCATTTCAACCGGTTAACATTATTGTTTTTTAACATATAAATTGTTTCATTTTAAAAGTAAAAATAAGTGCATATTTGAGCACAAATAAGAGTGCTAACTGGCTGGTAAGGACAACTCCCACAGCTTTACTGATTAGCTGTCACATACACAGCACAAGATGTATTTATTTTCAGAAAAGAAAAATGTGCTAAATGCCCTCTTTTAAATTTAACAAAAAAAAAATGGTTAAATGTCCCTTTAAGCCTTTGAAATTACATGGTATAAAACTGTAAAGGCCTGTATAAGATAATATTTTTAACTGTGCAACCACTACCTGGTGATACACTTAAAGTACACAAAAAAAGGACATCCCATATAAGGCATTGATAGTATGTTTTAGAAACTGTTTTCTAAAAGTGCTGGCAACAGATTTAATTGATGCAGTCACACTTCTACTTAATATAAGACATGGCAATGTGACAAGCAAGCTGAGATGCAAACGGGCTTGTAAAATCTGTAGTGTTTTAATGGCACAGAATACAAGGTCTGAAACTCCACCAAAGCCAACACAAAATGACTTGCACATTCTCAGCCACTTATCACAAAGTAGAGACCTCATTATACACATTTTACTTTTGCTTGTGTCATGTTTTAATTACACAATAAAGCAAAATAAAGCTTTTAACAGTCATGACCCGATCTGTTGTAAAATAAGGATTAGGTTATATAATATTCTATGGCAAAAAACACACTGTTGCTCCTGCTACTAAAGCAGCAAGAAACTGGTGACATCAAGGACATACAAGACCATTGCATTTGCTGTATTTGTGAAACAGGAATAGTCTAATAATTATTGTGCTAATATTTAAGCACAGCATAAAAAAGTAAAATAAGAATCAACAACAAATATTCTGGTCTTTTATGTCTTTTTACATACAGCCTTCACTCACAGTTAACTAAAAAACAAAAATCACTGCTTTTAGACCTTTAAACTGCAAGTAAAACGGTGCTTTAATCACAAGAGTGCAGGTGAATTAGCTGTTGCCCTAGTAACTCATGTCAGAACTGGTGCAAGTATGATGGTCTGCGCTCGTGTTTCATTGGGAAGGATTTGAAGCCCTTATTTATCTGCTTGTGCTGAGTGGCTTGCTGCGATTGTTGTTGAGCGTAGGCAAATGTGGAGGAGATCCCTGTTGGTGGAGTGCAGTCACTAGATGTAGACCAAACTGGTGACTGTAGTATTTGCATCGTATCATTCCATTGGCTCACAGGATTCGTCATCTGGTACAAAGCAGAGCTTTGATTGGGCAGTGTGTTGGTGAGAGATGAATGCTGCCATGGAGCCTTTGGTGGCCATGTTTTGGTTTTGTTCTCCTGATAAGATAGAAAAAAAATACATAGTATGTAAATATTCTGTCCCAAGATTGCAAAAGTATGTTTCACTATAATACTGCCATAATGAAAGTATAATCAAGTCAGTTCAGATGAATCAGAATATCAATGCGGTCCAAATAACATTAAAAGAATGAATTAAGCAAACAAATGAATGACTGATCACCCATGTGGAGGTAAATAATTTCTAGCTCTTATACTGGGTTTTTTTCCTGTAACATTATTCAAACACCAGTGCTGACAGCACAACACTGTGGTGAAAGTATATTTATGACAATAATATCATATAGCTGGCATTGTCTTCTTTGTTGCAAGACATTGTGTGGCCTTCTGTGATGTGTAGGGGTACATTGTATTTCCTTAAAGGGACAGTCAAGTCCAAAAAAAACCTTTAATGATTTAAATAGGTAATGTAATTCAATTCACTTTTATCATTAATTTTGCTTTGTTCTCTTGGTATTCGTAATTGAAAGCTAAACCTAGGAGGTTCATATACTAATTTCTTAGACATTGAAGACTGCCTCTAATCTGAATGCATTTTGACCACTAGAGGGCATTAGTTCAAGTGTTTCATATAGATAACACGTGAAGTTAACCTGGAGATAGCACTGATTGGCTAAAATGTAAGTCTGTCAAAAGAACTGAAATAAGGGGTCAGTTTGCAGAGGCTTAGATACAAGGTAATTACAGAGGTAAAAAGTGTATTTCTATAACAGTGTTGGTTATGCAAAACTGGGGAATCTGTAATAAAGGGATTATCTTTCTTTTTAAACAACAAAAATTCTGGTGTTGACTATCCCTTTAACCCTAAGACACACTGAAGTCATGCCAGTAATATTGATGCAGTTATACTCATGACACAGTTCCATCATAATAAACATATCCAAAAACCTTTACACTCCTCTACTAAAGTTAGCAGGCTAAACCTTGCGTTCAATATTACAAAAACACAGGAATTCTGATTGAATTAATATTATGAAGCTAACCTGATTGAGATCATCTACTGTAGAGAGTAGGGGTGGTGATGGCAGCGTGCTTGTTTCTTGCTCCCCACTACTGTGTTTCCTACAACAACAAAAAATATATATGTATTATATTTTGTTAGCTTGATTAAGGTTTAATCTTAAATGATAAATGGCAAAGGAGAATCTCACAAAAATGAATCAAAGATATGTTAAAATCTCATGAATCCTTATTGATGGTTAGATTTGTTTCTTGCCCACAAGGGTTAGGTAGAAACTTTCCAAAAGACAACTGATTGCACAGCTTACCGTATGGAACCTTTTCCTGCATGCTTTACTACACAAGATCCAATCTCGGAAGAGTATGGAGAATAAGATAGAGGATTGCTCCTAAGGGTTACTCTGGGAAGCAGATCAGGCATAAGGCACACCGAAAATGTGTGTCTGGTCAAACCTACAAATGTAATCCTTTTACATAAGAGGAAAATGATTTGTCTTTAATAGAAAACAGATTTTCTCTCATATTTTCATGATAAAATATACATTCTCACTAATGGGTTCCCTGGGAACAAACATTTTGACCGAAAAAAAAAAAAAAAAAAAAAAAAAAAAGGTTGCCTTGGCTACTAAAGAAAAAGCCGGAGACGGTGTATCTTCTTGAATATCCTTAATAGGTTTATATTTTGACTTCCAGGAGGAGGAATTAGTTCCACTTTATTCAAAGTAATCAAATCTAAGCATTTATTTAAGTTGGTTTAAAAATGAAATTTTGCCATATTTCCATATCACTTTAGGATATGTCCATAAAGAACAAACCTTATAGCGATTATGCATTAAACAATATCAGATCTCTATTGCACTGAACAGAGAAGCATGCAGTCTTAGTAATGAAACGTAAGGAAGCATTAAAGAAATATAAGAAAGCACAGTAATAAGACTAGCAACCCAAAATCTGTTCAATATTTGAAGGCTTAGGTTCATGATAGATTTAGGCAAAATATTAAACATGCAGACCATGCATGCAGAATACCCAGCCTTTAAATAGAACCTAATGTCTGATTAGCTTTTTTTAACCCATTCAGTGCCAAGAGATTAGGAATTCTTTCTACTTCTGGAGGTCAGACAGAATATTCATAAATTTGTATTGTTTACATTTGGACTTCCTGAGTGCAGATTTACATGTCTATATCTGTCTATTTAATTTGCAAAGGCATAAACTGCTACAATAAAATTGCACTGTGGGTGTGACGGATACCCCGGCTACCCTGACTGGGTAGCTCCGCCAAACGGGTCCTGCTTCCTCCCTGCCGACTGCAGCTATGAAGCTGGCAAGTGACCACAGTCTGTAACCACCCCTGATGCCCGACAGCATCAGTACCCAGGGTCCCACCCTGTGGCAGACTCCAGATACCCAGACTGGGTAGCTCTGCCTGAGGGTCCTTCCTCTGCCTGGAACAGGCTGCTATGTAGTCCAGGAAAGTGATTTTAGCTGGAGCCCACCCAAATAACTAGAAATACTAGCATTCAGGTGAAACAGGAACTGATTTTATTGAGAAACACACACAACTCATCTTGATAAAAGGCTGGACAATGCCCCAATTTTCCCGCCATTCCCGCCCCTCCAGACAGGCTGGCACCTCCATAGAAGCCACAGGCCCAGGACCCAGGGGTGGTGGTTTCGGGGTGATCCGGGTGGAGCGGCACTTCCAGGGTGTCATTGTAAAAATCAGCATGATTCGTTACTGGGGACCGGAGTTACAGTCCGTTGAAGTTATGGGGTTAGGGGTGTCCAAAACCCCCGGTTCCCAAAGGAGCTCCCCTCCGGTAATTCCCCCACCTCTTGTCCTCCCTAGGGGCTACTAATCCCCAAAAGGGCAGAGGCTCTGGGGCACATAGTTGCTGGAGCGACCAAGGGTAAAGATAGCGGGTGTCCTGCGGCTGACCGGGAGTTCCAGGAGCCCGGCCAGACTGAGAGGAGTTAGGCGGGTGTCCGTTGTGAGGTGGCCGACCGCGAGTTCCAGGAGCCCGGCCAGCCTTGGAGGGTTTTCCTGGTCATACACCAGCTCTTCACAAAACAAGCAAACAACAGCTTCCAGAGATTGTGGTTGCTCTGAGGACCCCAAAACCACTGAGAAACAACAGGGGTGA
This sequence comes from Bombina bombina, assembly GCF_027579735.1. Taxonomy (NCBI): domain Eukaryota; kingdom Metazoa; phylum Chordata; class Amphibia; order Anura; family Bombinatoridae; genus Bombina; species Bombina bombina. The sequence goes on along the minus strand of NC_069499.1, from coordinate 1,281,830,539 downwards.
GGTTGTAGGGGGGTGGGGGGGTAGCCTTAGATGTCTGGTATCCGTGACAGTGGGTAAAAAAGAACAAACAATACCTACCTTAAAGGGACACTGTACCCAAAAATTTTCTTTTGTGATTCAGATTGAGCATGAAATTTTAAGCAACTTTCTAATTTACTCCTATTATCAAATTTTCTTCATTCTCTTGGTATCTTTATTTGAAATGCAAGAATGTAAGTTTAGATGCCGGCCCATTTTTGGTGAACAACCTGGGTTGTCCTTGCTGATTGGTGGATAAATTCATCCACCAATAAAAAAGTGCAGTCCAGAGTACTGAAACCAAAAAAGCTTAGATGCCTTCTTTTTCAAATAAAGATAGCAAGAGAACGAAGAAAAATTGATAATAGGAGTAAATTAGAAAGTTGCTTAAAATTTCATGCTCAATCTGAATCACGAAATAAATTTTTTGGGTACAGTGTCCCTTTAAGAGACAGTGAAGAACTAAACTTTCATAATTCAGATTGAGTATGCAATTTGAAACAACTTTCAAAGTTACTTTTATGAATACATGTGTTTTGTTGTCTTCTTATCCTTTGTTGAAGTGAATAACTAGGTGCACTGCTGGGAGTAAGATGTAGAATGGTGGCTATACGAATATGCCACTTGTTATTGGCTCACCAGATGTGTTCAGATAGCTCCAAGTAACTCATTGCTATTCACTCTTCAACTAAGGATACCAAGTGAACAAAGCAAATTTGATAAGAGAAGTAAATTAGAAAGTTGTTTAAAACTGTATGCTTTCTGAATCATTACGGTTTAATTTGGACTTTAATGTTCCTTTAAATGTAATAGTCAATTATTCTATAGTGCCTTGAAGAACAATGTCTTGGTGAGATAAGAACAAAATCTACATTCAAATACATTGTAGCACTAAAGCAAGAAACCCACTACCTATTCAAAGCCAACTTAGAATGATTATTTTAAAGAAAATAAATACATGAAAATCATTATTTATGCTTAATTGATAAATCATTTTTTTTTTATGAAAGTGAGAGTCCACGAGCCATTACTCCTGGTAATTACTATTCCTTGCCACTAAGAGGAGGCAAAGATTCCCAAAACCCAAGAACTCTATAAAACCCCTCCTACCTGACTGGCACCTTAGTCTAAGGCACTGGTTTTCAAACCTGTCCTCAGACCTCCCTAACAGTCCTGGTTTTTCGGATTACCTTGGATGAGAGCAGGTAAAATAACCAAGGTTACTAAGCAGCTGATTATTTCACCTGTGCTCTAGTTCAGATATCCTTAAAATATGGCCTGTTAGGGAGGCCTGAAGACAGGTTTGAAAACCAGTGGTCTAAGGTATAGCCAAACAAAATAGGTAGGAAAAACAAATTATGCTTACCTGATAATTTTATTTCCATCGTGGGGAGGAGAGTCCACGGCTTCATTCATTACTTTTGGGAACTAAGAACCTGGCCACCAGGAGGAGGCAAAGACACCCCAGCCAAAGGCTTAAATACCTACCCCACTCCCCTCATCTCCCAGTCATTCTGCCGAGGGAACAAGGAACAGTAGGAGAAAAATCAGGGTATAAATGGTGCCAAAAGATAACTTAAATTTAGGTCGGCCCACCGGAGTTATGGGTGGGAGCCATGGACTCTCCTCCCCACGATGGAAATACAATTATCAGGAAAGCATAATTTATGTTTTCCATCTAAAGAGGAGGAGAGTCCACTGCTTCATTTATTACTTTTGGGAAACATATACCCAAGCTTTAGAGGACACTGAATGAAACCTGGAGGGTAAAAATGCGGACCCTAATCTGAGGGCACCACAGCCTGTAAAACCTCTCTCCCAAAGGCAGCTTCCGCAGAAGCAAAAACGTCAAATTTGTAAAAAAAGTGTGCAAGGAAGACCAGGTAGCCGCCTTACAAATCTGCTCCATAGAGGCCTCATTCTTCAAGGCCCAAGACGAAGCCACAGCTCTAGTTGAATGAGCCGTGATCCTCTGAGGAGGCTTGTGTCCCACTGTCTCATAGGCCAAGCGAATCAAACTGCTCAACTAAAAGGACAAAGAAGAAGAGGCCCTCTGCCCCTTGCGCTTCCCGGAATACACTACAAAAAGATGTAGACTGTCTAATATCCTTTGTAGCCTGAAGATAGAAGGCACGAACCACATCCAGATTATAAAGTAACCTCTCCTTAGAAGACGAAGGGTTAGGACACAAAGAAGGAACAATTATTTCCTGATTGATGTTACGGAAGAAACCCCAAACCGGTGGGAAGAACAACCTTATCCACATGAAAAACCAGGTAAGGAGGCTCAAATTGCAAAGCAGCGAGCTCAGATACTCTGCGTGCCGATGCAATAGCCAACAGGAAGAGAACCTTCCAGGACAGAATGTCAATGGAATGCATAGGCTCAATCAAACGGAACCCTCTGCAATACCTTAAGGACCAAGTTTAAGCTACATGGGGGAGCAGACTGCCTAAAGACAGGCCTGATTCTAGATAGAGCCTGAACAAAGGATTGAATGTCAGGAAGCTCAGTGAGTCTCCTGTGCAACAAGACTGATAATACCGAAATCTGTCCCTTTAAGGACTAGCGGCAAGACCCTTCTCCAAACCCTCCTGGAGAAAGGACAGAATCCTGGATACCATCACTTTGTGCCAAGGATATCCATGCTTCTCACACCAGGACAAATAAGTCATCCACACCTTATGGTAGATGCAAAGAGTGACTGGCTTCCTTGCCTGAACTAGTGTGTCAATCACACTTTCAGAAAAACCTCTCATGGCTAAGACTAAGCGTTCAATCTCCACGCAATTAGTCTCAGAGAATCGAGATTTTGATGTTGAAAGGAACCCTGTTCCAGCAGATCCCTGCAACAGGGTAACCTCCGTGGCGGAGAGAATGACATCTCCACCAGATCCGCAAACCACGTCCTCCGCGGCCACGATGGAGCAATCAGGATGGCCGAAGCTCATTCCTGTTTGATGCGTGCCACTACACGAGGCAGAAGTGGTAACGGTGGAAAAATGTAAGCTAGGCTGAATCCCCAAGGCACCGCTAAGGCATCTATCAGCTCTGCCTGGGGATCCCTCAATCTCGACCCGTATCGGGGTAGCTTGCAATTGAGTCTGGACGCCATGAGATCTATCTCCGGCGTTCCCCATCTGAGACAAATCTCCGCAAACACTTCAGGTTGAAGAGACCATTCCTCTGGATGGAAGGATTGCCTGCTGAGAAAGTCAGCTTCCCAGTTGTCGACACCTGGAATGTGGATCACTGAAAGCGAGCAGCTGTGGGACTCCGCCCACTCCAAAATCCGAGACACCTCCATCATTGCTAGGGAGCTCCTCGTACCCCCCTGATGGTTGATGTAAGCCACCGAGGTAATGTTGTCGGTCTGGAATCTGATGAAGCTGAACGACCCCAGAAGAGGCCACGCCCTCAGAGCATTGTAAATTGCCCGAAGTTTCAGAATATTTATCAGAAAGGAGAGACTCCTCCCGGGTCCATGTTCCTTGTGCCATCCTGGCACCCCAAACGGCTCCCCATCCTGAGAGACTCGCGTCCGTGGTCACAATCTCCCAGGACGGTCTCAAGAGGGATGTCCCCAGGGACCGATGCTCTGGACGGATCCACCAAGAGAGGGAATCCCTGGTCCGAACATCCATGGATATCCGCTGAGATAGATCTGAATGATCGCCGTTCCACTGTCTCAACACGCACAATTGAAGAGGTCTGAGATGGAACCTGGCGAAAGGGATGACGTCTATGCTGGAGACCATGAGTTCAATCATCTCCATACACTGAGCAACCGAAGGGCTGGAGGAGGACTGAAGGGGCAAACAGGTGGACGCAATCTTCCTGCTTCGTTGATCTGTGAGAAATATTTTCATGGACATAGAGTCTATTATCGTGCCCAGGAACACCACCCTGTTGCTGGGAACCAGGGAACACTTTCCGGAGTTGATCTTCAGAGATTGGAGCAAGAAAAGAAGAGCCCTCGAATGATCCTCTGCGAGGCTGAACAACGGCACCTGGACTAGGATGACGTCCAAATAGGGCGCCACAGCAATGCAAGTAGCGCCCCCAGAACCTTCGTGAAGACTCTCGGGGCCGTCGCCAGACCGAAGGGAAGGGCCACAAACTGAAAGTGTTGGTCCAGAAATGCAAATCTTAGGAACTTGAAGTGGTCCATGTGAATTGGAACATGAAGGTAAGCATCCTTCAAGTATATTGTCGTCATAAACTGCCCCTCTTGAACTAGGAGCAGAATAGATCTGATCATTTCCATTTTGAACGATGGAACAGCCATAAACTTGTTTAAACACTTTAGGTCCAGAATTGGACGGAACGTGCCCTCCTTCTTCGGAACCACAAAAAGATTTGAATAGTATCCTCGACCCCTTTCTGTTTGGGGTACTGGTATAACACCTAGAGAGAAGAGATCCCTCACACATTCTAGAAAGACCTCTCTCTTTTCCATTCTTGAAGACAGGTTTGACAGGAGGAATCTGCCCCTGGGCGTATGGGTCTTGAATCCTATTCTGTAACCCTGGACGACAGCCTCCAGAACCCAAGGGTCCTGAACGTCCTTCAACCAGGCTTCGGAGTAGAGAGACAATCTGCCCCCTGACTTGGTCCGGAGTGTGGCCTGGGGCCGCCCCTTCATGCCAATTTCTTCTCGGTGGGCTTCTTGTTCCGCTTAGACTTGTTCCAAGACTGAGCAGGCTTCCAAGTTCCCTTGGACTGATCTGCTTTCGCAGTGGGCTGCTGGCGCTGGGCCTTGTCCGCACGAAAGGGATGAAAAGTAGATCCTTTAGGCTTAGCCTTCTTATCCTGTGGTAGGAAAGCTCCCTTGCCTCCCGTAACCATGGATATGATCGAATCCAATCCTGGACCGAACAGAATCTTTCCTTGAAAAGGCAGAGACAACAGCCTCGACTTAGAGGTCATGTCCGCAGACCAAAGACTTTAGCACAGAACACTGCAAGCTAAAACGGAGAATCCTGAAACCTTTGCGTTCAGGCGAATAATTTGCATATTGGCGTCACAAATGAAAGAATTGGCTACCTTCAACGTCTTAATCTTATCCTGTATCTCGTCGATGGAAGTCTCCTCTCGACCATATCACACAGGGATTCACACCAATATGTCGCAGCTCCAGCAACCGCGGCTACAGCCACTGCCGGTTGAAAAACAAACCCTGTGTGCTGAAATATTTTCCTTAACATGTTTTCCAACTTTTTATCCATGGGCTCTTTAAACGACTAACTATCCTCGAGAGTAATAGTTGTCTGCTTCGCAAGAGTGGAAATAGCACTATCCACCTTAGGGACAGTCCCCCACAGCTCGAGCTGAGAGTCCGGGACGGGGATCAGTTTCTTAAAGGAAGAAGGGGAAAAAGGAAATTTATGCTTTACCTGCTAAATTGATTTCATCCTTACTTGTGGGATATTAACCTCCTGCTAACAGGAAGTGGCAAAGAGCACCACAGCAGAGCTGTATATATAGCTCCTCCCTTCCCTCCACCCCCAGACATTCGACCGAAGGTTTAGGAAGAGAAAGGAAAAGCTAAAGGTGCAGAGGTGACTGAAGTTGTAAAAAAATAAAATATAATCTGTCTTAAAAATGACAGGGAGGGCCGTGGACTTGTCGTATCGTAGAAGAAATCAATTTATCAGGTAAGCATACATTTCCTTTTCTTCTACAAGATACGACGAGTCCACGGATTTCATCCTTACTTGTGGGATACAATACCAAAGCTACAGGACACGGATGAAACGGGAGGGACAAGACAGAGACCTAAACGGAAGGCACCACTGCTTGAAGAACCTTTCTCCCAAAAACAGCCCCAGAAGAAGCAAAAGTATCAAATTTGTAAAATTTGGAAAAAAGTATGAAGAGAGGACCAAGTCGCAGCCTTACAAATCTGTTCAACAGAAGAATAGTTTTTAAAGGCCCATGTGGAAACCACAGCCCTAGTAGAATGAGCCATAATTCTTTCAGGAGGCTGCTGTCCAGCAGCCTCATATGCCAGGCGGATGATACTCCTCACCCAAAAAGAAAGAGAGGTAGCCGTAGCTTTCTGAACCCTACGCTTTCCAGAATAAACAATGAATAATGAAGATGATTGACGGAAATCCTTAGTCGTCTGTAAGTATAATTTCAAGGCATGGACCATGTCCAGATTATGTAACAGATGCTCCTTCTTAGAAGAAGGATTAGGACACAAGGAAGGAACAACAATTTCCTGATTAATATTCTTATTAGAAACAACCTTAGGAAGAAATCCAGGTTTAGTACGCAAAACCACCTTATCAGAATGAAATATAAGATAAGGCGAATCACATTGTAACGCTGAAAGCACAGAAACTCTACGAGCAGAAGAAATAGCAACCAAAAACAAAACTTTCCAAGATAGTAATTTAATATCTATGGAATGCATGGGTTCAAACGGAACCCCTTGAAGAACTCTAAGAACTAAATTCAAACTCCAGGGAGGAGTAATTGGTCTAAATACAGGCTTAATTCTGGTTAGAGCCTGACAAAAAGACTGAACATCTGGAACATCCGTCAAACGTTTGTGAAGCAAAATTGACAAAGCAGAAATCTGTCCCTTTAAGGAACTTGCCGATAACCCTTTCTCCAATCCTTCTTGGAGAAAAGGCAAAATCCTAGGAATCCTAACTTTACACCATGAGTAGCCCTTGGATTCACACCAATAAAGATATTTACGCCATATCTTATGATAGATTTTTCTAGTGACAGGCTTACGTGCCTGTATCAAAGTATCAATGACCGAATCTGAGAATCCCCGCTTAGATAAAATCAATCGTTCAATCTCCAAGCAGTCAGCTGCAGAGAATTTAGATTTGGATGTTGGAAAGGTCCTTGAATGAGAAGATCCTGTCTCAAAGGAAGTTTCCACTGTGGCAGAGAGGACATGTCCACTAGATCCGCATACCAAGTCCTACGTGGCCACGCAGGTGCGATCAGGATTACTGAAGTTCTCTCCTGTTTGATCCGAGCAATCATGCGTGGAAGGAGAGGAAACGGTGGAAACACATAAGCTAGGCTGAACGACCAAGGCACTGCCAAGGCATCTATCAGTTCGGCCTGGGGAACCCTCGACCTGGATCCGTGTCGTGGAAGCTTGGCATTCTGTCGAGATGCCATCAGATCCAATTCCGGCCTGCCCCATTGGGCAATCAGTGAGGCAAACATCTCCGGGTGGAGGTTCCCACTCCCCCGGATGAATAGTCTGACGACTTAGAAAATCTTCTTCCCAGTTCTCTACTCCTGGGATGTAGATTGCCGATAGATAACAAGAGTGGGCCTCCCGCCATCGGATTATCTTGGATACTTCTATCATCGCTAAGGAACTCCTTGTTCCCCCCTGATGAAGCCAACTGAGGCCACGCCTGAAGCGCATTGAATATTGCTCTCAGTTCCAGAATATTGATTGGAAATCGAGACTCCACCTGAGTCCAAACACCCTGAGCCTTCAGGGAATTCCAGACTGCACCCCATTCCAGTAGACTGGCGTCCGTTGTCACTATCACCCACGAGGGTCTTTGGAAACACGTCCCCTGGGACAGATGATCCGGCAACAACCACCAAAGAAGAGAGTCTCTGGTCTGTACAGGTCTACTGCTTACCCCTTCCCTTGCAGGGAAAAAATGTCAGCCAGTTCTGATATACCAAGTCTCCTCAGAATTAAAAGACTGAACATACCTCAATGCTGCTTGTAGCATGAAACCATTCTCCACACTGAAGATTTCTCTTGTACTACCTTCAGAAGCTCTGTGGGAACCACATGGATCTTAGTTACATCTCCTAAGATCATCAACCTCAGGGCAGAAATCTTCTTCCATATCTCCTTGAGGAAAATAGTACTCACCGGTACCATTTAAAATAAAAAACTTCTTGATTGAAGAATCTAAAACTAACACCTCAACTTTACCTCTTCCTATTACTAACACAGGCAAAGAAAATGACTGGGGGTGGAGGGAAGGGAGGAGCTATATATACAGCTCTGCTGTGGTGCTCTTTGCCACTTCCTGTTAGCAGGAGGTTAATATCCCACAAGGATGAAATCCGTGGACTCGTCGTATCTTGTAGAAGAAAGGAAGAACCTAATCTCTCCCATTCATTCTTAATAATAGCCATCTTAACAGGAACCGGGAAGGTCTGAGGCACCACCCTGTCCTCGTATACCTTATTAAGCTTAGGAATCGAAGGTTCCTTCGAAAGCTTTGTTTCCGGAACCTCCAGAGTAGCAAGCACTTGCTTCAGCAAAAAGTGCAAATTCTCTATCCTAAACCGGAGGATGAGATGACTCCGACCCTGAAGAAGCCTCCTCCGAAGAGTCGGAGTGGGCCTCGTCATCGTATAACGCCTCTGATATTTCCATAGGCGTAGACAACCCCTGGGGCGGACCGCCATGATACGCCCTACGCTTAGCAGAACGTGGTAAGGCATGGATCACTTTTGTTACCACCGTTTGCAGTTGATCCCAAAAATCTGACAGCCAACTAATCTCTCCCGTAGGAGTAATGGTTGGACCCTGGGATGCTGCATGTGCACTCGGAGATAAAAGCAGAGAACGCACCTCACGGGACAGGGAACCCTCAGAGGTGGACGGCTCAGTAGTACTAGACATCCCTTTATTTTTAGATGTAACTTTATCGAGGCATGTGGAACATAGTTGAGCAGGCTGATCTACAAGAACCTCCTCACAATAAACACAGGAATTAGACTTTGTTAAAGAGGGAGTACCCTCTAACACGTCAGAGTCCTCCATAGCATGCTCTTTTATTATGGACAAGATTAACTTAATAAACAGGCACCTTTATAACCTCCAATGGCCAGGGCACTCACCACTTCCTATGACCCGGCCACGCCGGCGCAATGAGGATTACTGACGCCCCCTCCTGCTTGATTCGAGCAATGACCCAAGGTAGGAGAGCGAACAAAAGGGAACAGGTATGCTAGACTGAAATTCCAAGGAACCGCCAGAGCATCTATCAGTACAGCCTGAGGATCCCTTGACCTCGACCCTTACCTCGGGAGCTTGGTATTCTGACGAGACGCCATGAGATCCAGCTCCGGCTGCCCCATTTGAGGATCAAGCTGGAAAATACTTCCGGATGAAGTTCCCACTCCCCCGGGTGAAAAATCTGTCTGCTCAGAAAATCCGCTTCCCAATTGTCCACTCCTGGGATGTGAATCGCAGACAGGCAGCAGTTGTGGGTCTCTGCCCAGTGAATAATTCTGGTTACCTCTGTCATGGCCAAGGAACTCTGAGTTCCTCCCTGATCATTGATGTAAGCCACCAAAGTTATGTTGTCTGACTGGAACCTGATAAACCGGACTGAAGCTAACTGAGGCCAGGCTAGAAGAGCATTGAAGATTGCCTCCAGTTCTATGATATTTATGGGGGACCGGACTCCTCTCGAGTCCATAGACCTGAGCCTTTAACGACCCCCAAACTGCTCCCCAACCCAGCAGGCTTGCATTCGTGGTCACAATCACCCAGGTAGGCCTGCGGAAGCAGGTCCCCTGGGAAAGATGGTCCTGAGACAACCACCATGGAAGAGAATCTCTTGTCGCCTGATTCAGTTCTAATTGCGGAGACAGATCCGCATTATCCCTGTTCCATTGACTGAGCATGCATAACTGCAGAGGTCTGAGATGGAACCGAGCAAACGGAATGATGTCCATGACAGACACAATCAGACCAATTGCCTTCATACATTGGGTCACTGACGGACGAAGAGAGGACTGAAGGGCAAGACAAGAATTGAGAATCTTTGTCTTTCTGACCTCTGTCAGAAAATTTTTCGATGATTGAGAATCTATTATGGTTCCCAAGAACACCACCCGTGTAGCTGGAATTATGGAACTCTTTCCCAAATTCACCTTCCATCCGTGAGAACGCAGAAAAGATAACATCTCCGTGTGGGAGTTTGCTTGTTGAAAGGAAGGCGCCTGAACCAGAATGTCATCCAGATAAGGCGCCACTGCAATACCCTGCAGCTGAAGCACCGCCAATAGTGCTTGCAGAACCTTTGAGAAAATCCTGGGAGCTGTGGCAAGGCTGAATGGAAGGGCCACAAACTGGAAGTATTTGTCCAAAAATGCGAACCTTAGAAACTTGTGATGGTTCCTGTGAATGTTAATGCGCAGGTACGCATCCTTTAAATCTGTCGTCATGAATTGACCCTCTTGAATCAAGGAAAGAATGGAGCGAATCGTTTGCATCTTGAAGGAGGGTACTCTGAGAAACTTGTTTAGACTCTTGAGGTCTAAAATTGGTCTGAAGGTTCCCTCTTTTTTGGGAACCACGAACAGATTGGAGTAGAATCCTAGGCCCTGTTCCTGCATTGGAACAGGAACTATCACACCCAGGTTGGAGAGATCGCGTACACAAGGTAAGAATGCCTCTCTTTTTATCTGGTCTACAGATAACCTTGAACAAAGGAACCTGCCCCTGGGAGGAAAGGCCTTGAACTCAAGTTTGTATCCATGGGACACAAATGTCCACGGCCCAAATATCCGGAACATCCCGAACTCAGGCTTGAGCAAAGAAAGAAAGTCTGCCCCCGACCAGATCCACTCCCTGATTGGGGGCAGACCCTTCATGCTGACTTTGAGTCACTAATGGGCTTCTTGGATTGCTTCCCCTTGTTCCAAGACTGATTGGGCTTCCAGGAGGACTTGGACTGTTCCTGCTTGGAAGAGTGGGGGGGAGGCTTACCCTTAACGTTTTGAAAGGAACGAAAATTACTCTGATGTCCTTTCTGTTTATTCCTCTTATCTTGAAGGAGGAAGTGCCCTTTTTTTCTCGAAATATCTGAAATGATCTCGGCCAACCCCATCCCAAATAAGGTCTTACCGTTGTAAGGAATTGCCAAGAGCTTAGACTTAGATGAAACATCCGCAGACCAGGATTTCAACCATAAGGCTCTACGAACCAAAACAGCAAAGCCAGAAACCTTTGCTCCCAATTTTATGACTTGTAATGAAGCATCCGTGATAAAGGAATTGGCCAACTTAAGAGCATTGATCCTGTCCTGGATCTCTTCAAGGAGGAGTATCCTTCTGAATAAGAGTCAGATAACGCATCAAACCAGTAAGCTGCTGTGCTGGTGACAGTAGCAATACACACCACAGGTTACCATTGTAAACCCTGGTGTACATACATCTTTTTAAGTAATCCTTCCAACTTCCTATCCATAGGATTCTTAAAAGAACAGCTATCCTCTATGGGAATAGTGGTTCTCTTAGCCAAGGTGGAAATTGCCCCTTCTACCTTGGGGACCGTTTGCCAAGACTCCTTTATAGAGTCAGCTATTGGGAACATCTTCTTAAAAATTGGGGATGGAGAAAAACGGGATACCAGATCTCTCCCATTCCCGTGCAATAATATCTGTAGCCCGGTCTGGTACCGGGAAAACCTGCACCACAGAAGGAACGTCAAAGTATTTGTTTAGCTTACTTGACTTCTTAGGATTGACTGTGATAGTCATGTCGGAGTCGTCCAGGGTAGCCAAAACCTCCTTAAGTAACAACCGGAGGTGTTCTAGCTTAAACCAGAAGGATACAAATTCAGCATAAGCAGAAGGAATTACACTGTCTGAGTCTTCACCCTCAGATGCTACCGAAGTATCTTCCTCCTCAGACTTTTGGGAGGGAACATTCGGAATAGCCACGACTGTATCAGAAACCTTACTCACTAATTCTTTACATTTCCTCTTGCGCTTCCCCTGCAGCATGGGAAAAGCAGACAGCGCATCAGTTACCGCAGAGGATATGTGAGTAGCAAAGTCTTGCAAAGTAACTCCAACCGGAGTGTGAGAGGAAACACAGGGCACTGCATGTGTGGACGATAAGGTTTGGGACACTTGAGAAAGCTGAGGCATGTCTTGAACAGGAGACCCCTGAACAACCTCAGCCTTAGATAATGATGGCTCAGTATCAAAAAGTCTATCCCTGTAATGCAATGTTCTCTCAATATATGAGGAACATCAAAACACAAACTACAAGAAACATTTTGCAGGGCCTCCTGGTCCATCTTTACCCAAAAGAAAATCCCCAAGCAATAAAATACTCTTATACAACTTTGATTTTTATTGTGAAAAAAAGTTACTGTCCCTTTAAATTTAAAACTGTCACTTTATTTTTTAAACAGCAGAACAGCAGCTCTACAGAAAAAACGGGCAACCTCTACACCTCAGCAAGCTCTGCTGAGGTGCCTACCTGTCCTGCTGGCTGCCGGGATCAATAGCAGTCAGAGATATGGACTCCCAACACAGCTCCAGCTGGCTCTCAGGAGATCGTTGAACCATCCTCTGAAGAGCTGAACCGCAACGGATATTCAATCATCCGGAACACACAGGAATAGGAAAAAGCATGCAAAGAAACATACTTGCCGCTTCAGAGAAAGCCCGCCCATCGTGGGCGTGTGTAACTGAACCTCCCGGCCGCCATTAACTTCCCTTAGGGAAAAAATCGCCGGGAGATATAAGTACGCCCAAACACATTCTCATACAACTTCCAATGTCTTCACTCTGACCGGAATACACCGGACACCAAAAACATTAACTTAGCCTCCATAAAAAAACTTATTGTCTCCAGTGCCTGCACAACTGCCACACAATAACCCATTAACCCCTAATAGCATGATTGTATAAAAGTCCCAAATAGAACCAACTGTTAAAGTGCCAGGATTTCCCTTCTTCTTTCAAAGAATTAAAATTGGCACTTACCTCAATGTAAATCTGCCCGGCAGCAGGACAGCTCACATGGTTTGAGAGGGAATACTCCCTCCCATGGACCTGTGGAAAGACGAAAAACTGAATAATCTTACTCAGGCTTTCAAGTTAGGGCAGCAATAACTGATTGATAGGCGCAGTGGGGATTATACCCCACAAGTTCCCATTTGCTTAAAAGCCACCACTGCTCTACTGAAGAGACTGACGTGGACTACGACTAAACCCCAGAAAAGATCAGGGCAAACCTGCTCTGCTTTAAAATAATAAACTCTTGATTGAAGAAAAATTCTTTCAGACACCTAAACTTTACCAACTCCTTGCAACGCAGGCAAAGAGAATGACTGGGGTATGAGGGAAGGGAGGTGATACTTAACAGCTTTGCTGTAGTGCTCTTTGCCTCCTCCTGCTGGCCAGGAGTGAAATTCCCAATAGTAAACAGAGATGATCTGTGGACTCACTGTGTCATTAGAAAGAAAAGCTTTTTTTCACTGAAAAACGAATTCCACAACCCCAAAAGAACAAAAAAAGGGCAAAACCATACAATGAAAAAAAAAATAATCAACAGGCAAAGAATCATCCTGAGACAACTGCCTGAATGAAGCTCTACCAAAGGCCACATCAGAACAAGCAGAAACATTTTTTAAATAGAATTTAGAAAAGGTATACAAAGACCACCAAATAGCTGTCTTGCAAACTGAAAAAAATGATAACTGAAGCCTCATTTCTAAAAGGCCAAAAAATGGCAACTGAACAGTTACCAGTTAAGGTGGAGGCTACCCTGCCTCCAAAAAAAGCCTTATGGATCAGAAGTCTCAACCAAGAAGACAAAGTTTCCTGCCCTTTTCTAGAATCAGAAAAGAGCACAAAAACTAGAAGTTTGTCTGAAAACTATAGTAGCGCTAACTTAATATTTCAACGCTCTAACATCATTCAAAGCATGTGCAAAACTGAATAATTTAGGGATTAAGACACAAAGAAGGAAGAACAAGATTGCGTCTGATACAGTTAGAAAATACAACCCTTAAAAAACTGCTTTATCCTTAAAAAATAAGACAAGGAAAATCACATGAAAGAGCAGATAACTCAGAAAATCTAGGCAAAAGAAACAAAACCTTATGCATAGGCACAAAAGGAGTAGCCTAAAAAACCCTCAAACCCAAGATAAGACTCCAAGGAGAAAATTGGTTTAACAACAGGGTTAAAGGGACACTAAACCCAATTTTTTTTCTTTCATGATTCAGATAGAGCATGCAATTCTAAGCAACTTTCTATTTTACTATTATCAAATTTTCTTCGTTCTCTTGCTATCTTTATTTAAAAAGTAGGACTGTGATGCATAGTAGCCGGCCCATTTTTGGTTGAGAACCTGGGTTATGCTTGCTTATAGGTGGGTAAATGTAAGCCCCCAATAAGCAAGCGCTATCCATGGTGCTGAACCTAAAATGGGCTGGCTGCTAAGATTTACATTCCTGCTTTTAAAATAAGGATAGCAAGGAACAAAGAAAAATGTATAATAGGAGTAAATTAGAAAATTGCATAAAATTTCATGCTCTATCTGAATTATGAAATAAAAAATGTGGGTTCAGTGTCCCTAGCCAAAGCCTGAAGAAAATTATGAATATTTAAAAGATTAGCAATCTTCCAGAGGAAAAAAAAACAAAGAGCTGAAATCTGACGCTTCAAAAGAACTTGCGGATAAACCCTTATCCAAACCATCCTGCTAAAACGGCAAAATCCTAGGAATTTTAAAAGAACGCCTGTAAAAAAACAATGACGACACAAGGAAATAAAGGTTCTCCAAACCTTATAATAAAACTACTTGGACAGAGGCTCACAAAACTGTATCAAAGACTCAATAACAAAATTAGAGAACCCTCTCTACATAAAAACTATTCGTTCAATCTCCATGCCAATAAAGGGCAACTGGATCTCTGAACTAGATCCGTATACTAAACTTTGCGATACCAAGCCGGAACAGTTAAAATCACTGACGCTCCCTCTAATCTGATTAAGGCAACCACCCTGGGGAAGAACCATAGGTGGAAAATACATAAGGTAATCAAAATGACTATGGAACAACCAGAGCATCTACAAACACTGCTTGAGTATTTATGGACCTCACACGGTACCTGGAAAGTTAGAGATTGAACCGAGAAACCATCAGATCTAACTCTGGGAGACCCCAAGGAACCACTATTTGATAAAGACATCCAGATGAAGAGACCATTCTCCTGGATGCAAGGACTAGCGACTAAGAAGATCTGTTTCCCAGTTGTTCACTCCAGGAATATGAACAGCAGAAATTAACAACAAATGACTTCTGCCCAGGAAAGAACTCAAAATACTTTTCTCATGACTAGGGAACTGAGAGCTAACTTACCCCCTCTGAAAAGAAATTTAAAAAAAACTTACTTTAAAATGATAACAGCAAATATGTGGTAGAACCCGTGCTATCTAAATATCAGACATAAGAGAGGAGGCGTGCATCAATCTGGCATCATATAAAGGAAAAAACACACCAAAACATTCGCCATCACTGCGATGTGTGTCAAAAGCTTGCTTGCTTGCCTGCCTCTAAAGTTGAACTGTGGCAGTCTTTCAGAGCAGTTTTCCAATTATTCTGCTAGTGAAGATTTTTTTAACCTCTTGGAACTGCTCAAAAGTGCCAACTCCTTTATTTGTGATTCTGTATTTGACATTATTAAGAGTAATGTTAAAAGCAGGGTTGCACTGATACCGATACTAGTATCGGTATCGGTACCGATACCAAGTACTTGCATGAGTACTTGTACTCGTGCAAATGCATCCATACTTAAACCGATACCTCCACTTACTACTCATATGCTATCTTGTGGTGTTTTTTTTTTTCAAACTGCATGTTCTCATTTCATTTAAAGCTGGAGTGGAGACTAAACTAAAAATTGTTTACTACTGTTCTGCCAATACAAATTGCTCTTATTTGTATTATTGTAGGAGAGATCACTGTACTGCGTTCAGACAAACCCCTGAAGTACTGGGCAGTTAATAAACTGAGATTTCCAGCTCTGGCTAAAATGGCCCAAAAATATCTTTCTGCCCCATGCAGTAGTGTGGAAAGTTGAACCTCCTTACTAATAGCAAAAACAGACTTATAGCTGAACATGCAGAGATGCTTCTGTTCTGTTCCTTAAAAAGAACTTGCCACTTTTGAAAAATTATTCTAATTGCTAGATTGCCTTTTATACTGCTAGTTCTCATCTTGCACAATTATGTTCAAAACATACTGTACTCTGAGGAACATCTTAGCTTATATAATTAAAGGAAGAGTACTCATAGGAAAAATTAAAGGGACACTGAACCCAATTTTTTTCTATCGTGATTCAGATAGAGCATGCAATTTTAAGCAACTTTCTAATTTACACCTATTACCAAATTATTTTCATTCTCTTGGTATCTTTATTTGAAATGCAAGAATGTAAGTTTAGATGCCAGCCCATATTTGGTGAACACACTGTGTTGTTCTTGCTGACTGGTGGGTAAATTCATCTACCAATAAACAAGTGCTTTCCATGGTCTGAACCAAAAAAATAGCTTAGATGCCTTCTTTTTCAAATAAATAAAGCAAGAGAACGAAGAAAAATTGATACTAGGAGTAAATTAGAAAGTTGTTTAAAATTGCATGCTCTATCTGAATCACAAAAGAAAAAATTTGGGTTCAGTGTCCCTTTAAGTTAATCCCAATGAACACTCATCCTGCAATTATAGGAATAGATTTAGATTACATTTGATTGGTAAGCTTTACCAATGCTCTGTTCACATTTCCAACTCCATAGCCTTTAATGGAGTAGGACGTGTAATGAGAGCATTGGTAAAGCTTACCAGCCAAATGTAATCTAGCCCATAGTGTTGTTCACCATGATTAAACAGTATTCTGTTCTATTTTTACTGTATGGCACTTTTGGTTGGTTGCAATTTTATATTTGTTATTTATTGTTGTTGTTAATATATTTTATTGTAATATTTTTATTTCTAAACATGTTCTGTGAAATTTGTGACAAATAAAACCTGTTTTATTATTTTATAATGTCTTTTGAGCTACAGTCCTTCATAATTATAAAGAAGGAATATTAAATAATTAGTCTGTATTGTGCTTGGTAAACTGTCACATGACATAAAAAAAAAAAAGTATCGGTAATTGGTATCGGCGAGTATTTGAAAACTAGTATCGGTACTTGTACTCGGTCTTAAAAAAATGGTATTGGTGCAACCCTAGTTAAAAGCATGCCTTTGGCAGTTCTTTCTAGAAGAGCTTTATGGCTTAGTACTGGTTTGCTGATATGGTGTCTAAATACAGACTTTTATCTCTTTATTTTTAGGGAAAGAAATTGTTTGGTCCTGATTTTGATCATTTCTAATGTTACTGGAGGTAAAGAGGCTTTCTTTCCTCAGGACAAGAAGTCCAAGGGGAAATCTAAAGCCTCCAATCATTTTCGTTGCTTTCATCAAAAGCAAACCACCTCCTAGTGCTAATTGGAACAGACCTAAGCAAGCCAAATATCCACCTCTAGTTCCAAGTATGCATGAAGGATCAGTCCCTGATCCAAACGCTCTGGTAGATAGTGGGTTATGCCTTTTTAGAAAGCTTGGTTTCAGTCTGTCCCAGATCCCTGGGTTCTGAATATAGTTTTGAATAGGGTTATCAAATAGGTTTCTGAACAAAACCTCCCAGAAGAAGGTTTTTTTTTCTGTACAATGTCCCAAGGAATCCCTTAAAATCCCTTAAAAGACCAAGCTTTTTTTTGTGATTGCTCCAGTTCCTTTGCAGGAACAGGGGATGGGATTTTATTAAAATCTTCATGTTCAAGTCCAAGGGAAAATTACCAGTTTCTGAGGTTTGCCTTTCTATACAAGCATTTTCAGTTTGTTGCTCTACCATTCAGTCTGGCTACAGCTCCAAGAATTTTCTCAGAGTTCTGGGTGTCCTATAGTCTGTGATCCCTATAGTCTGTGATCCTTACCTGGACGATATCTTGGTTCAAAGCTCCATCTATCTTTTCTTTTAGCAAAAACTTACACCAACAGACTACTGTTGTTTCTTCACCAGCATGGTTGGACGATCAGACAAGGGCTACTTTTTTAAAGTTTTAAATAGATTTCATATCCATGAGTCTTTCTTACTTTTTTAAAGTTTTATATAGATTCCATATCCTTGAGTCTTTCTTTAACAGATCTGAGAAGGCTAGAATGGGTGTCAGCCTGTCTGAACCTCCAATCTCTCTTTTCCCCTCTGTTGCTCTTTTTATGGAAGTACTGTGTCTCATGATTGCAGCTTCAGATGTAGTTCCATTTGCTCGATTTCACATGAGAGACTTCAGCTTTGTGTGCTTCGTCAGTGTGCAGGGATGATACTTGATATCTCAAAAGATTTTTCTGGATTACAGTACAAGTCATTTTCTTACTTGGTGGCTGGATCATCAGTTCAATATTCAGGGGGCTTCTTTTGCTCATCCCACCTGGACTGTGATAGCTAAATATGCAAGTCTTTCAGGTTGGGGAGCTGATTGGGGGTCTCAGAGCACAGGGGGTTTGGGCTCCTTAGGAGGCAAAGTTGCCAACAAATGTTCTAAAACTCTGTGCTATTTTCAGGGCTCTTTAGACTTGGCTTCTGTTGAAAAGGGAGTCTCATCTCTTTCAATTGGACAATGTCACAGCAATGGCTTACATCAATTATCAGGAGCGAACCCACGGTTCCTTAGCCATGAGGAAGTGTCTCAAATTTTCTCATGGGCAGAAGTAAATTCCAGTCTACTCTCTGCAGTTCATATTCCATGAGTGAACAACTGGGAAGCATATTTTCTTAGTTATCAGTCTCTGCATGCAGGTGAATGGTCCCTTCACCAGGATGTGTTCAATCAGATTGTTCATCTTTGGGGTCTCCCAGTGATAGATCTGATGGCTTCTTGTTTTAACAAAAAAAAATCCCAGATAGTTTGCAAGGTCCAGGGACCCTCAGGCGGAGTTTGTGGATGCGCTAGTAACTCACTGGTCATTTCAGCTTGCTTATCCGTTTCCTCCTCTTGTTCTTCTTCCCAGAGTGATTTCCAAGATAAGGCTAGAAAAATCATCAGTAATCCTGATTGCCCCAGCTTGGCCTTGCAGGATTTAATATTCAGATCTGGTTCAGATGTCAAGTTGTCCCTCCTTGGCCTCTTTTGCTTCGCCCAGAGCTTCTGTCTCAAGGTCCGTTTTTTTCATCTGGATCTCAAATCTCTAAGCTTGATGGCATGGATTCTATAATTAAAACCTGTAATCCCGGGTTGTAAGCCTGTGACTAGGAAGATTTATCATAAGGTTTGGAAGGCTTTTATTGCTTGGTGTATAGATCATAGCTTTTCCTGGCATTTTTTTTAGAATTTCTAATATTTTGCATGTCATAGAGGATAGTTTGGATAAGAGCATATCTGCCAGTTCTCTGAAAGGGCAGATTTCTGCTCTTTCAGTTTTTCATTGCAGATTGCTAATCTTCCTGACATTCATGGTTTTGTTCAGGCTTTGGTATAAATTAAGACGGTGAATTGCTATCTCTGAATTGTCTGCTCTTTCTTGTGACCCTCCTTATCTTATATCAGGAAAATGCTTTCTTAAAAGACTAAATTTGATTACTTGCCTAAAGTTTAGTCTGGAAATTGTTGTCCTAATCCCATGAATGCTTCAGAGAGATCTTTGCATAATTTGAATGTTGTTAGAACATTGAATTATTATATTGATGCTCCTGAGAATTTCAGACAAATTTTTAGTTTGTTTGTTAACGTTTCTGGTTCTAGAAAAAAAAGAAAGTTTCTGCTGTTTCTTTGCCCTCTTGGTTGAAACTTTTGATTCATAAGGCTTACTTGGAGGCAGGTTTACTTGCTCATTCTACAAGATCAGTTGCCACTTTTTGAGCTTTCAAGAACGAGGCTTCAATTGATCAAATCTGCAAGGCAGCTATTTGGTGTTCTTTGCATACTATTACTAAATTTGACCATTTTAATGTTTTTGCTTCTTCTGTGGCAGCCTTTGGTAGGAGAATCCTTCAGGCAGTTATAGATTTTATTTTGCCTGTTAAATTTTAAGTGCATTAAAAAATGCCCTATTTGCGGTCTTGTTGGGGTTGTGGATTTAGTTTTTCAGTGAAAATTCCCAACCATTGTGTCTCATTACTCGTGGACTCAGCTTGAGTATTAGTTACCAGGAGTAATGGATTGTGGACACTTGTGACTAAATCCCAATAGGAGAAATACATGCCACTACCTATACTGCAGATACACCCCTCCAACAATCACTGCACTCTGAGGGGAAATGGGCCCCAACTCAGTCTGAGAACTCCTCTCACCGAAGAATCAAATGAGCGTCTTCATTCTTCAACCTCCTCCAGTGGAGGCTAAGACAAGACTGAGGTGCCAGTGAGGTATGAGGGGTTTGGAAATCTTTGCCTCCTTCTAGTGGCAGGGAAGAGTAATTCCCATGAGAAATGGAACGTGGACTCTCACCTCCTGTAAGAAAGAAATTAAAAGGTAAAGAAATGAATGCAGGAGAGAAAAGGCTTAAAACTTTACCCACTTTAAATATTGCAATAAAAAAAATACCTTTTTTATCCTAAGTAGCTATCTATAAAAAAATAAAGCAGTCCTTTAACTGCATCATAGGAAGTAAGCAAATGAAATACAGGTTTCCATATTGAACAGCTGTTTATTAACATTTCAAAATGCATCTCACAAACAATGGCCATAGAAAAACAGAATGCTTTTAAAAAACAAAATAAAATTTGTCTGAACTCCGAAAAAAACATAATTTATGTAAGAACTTACCTGATAAATTAATTTCTTTCATATTGGCAAGAGTTTATGAGTTAGTGACGTATGGGATATACAATCCTACCAGGAGGGGCAAAGTTACCCCAACCTCAAAATGCCTATAAATACACCCCTCACCACACCCACAATTCAGTTTAATGAATAGCCAAGTAGTGGGGTGATAAAATAAGGAGTAAAAAAGCATACAAAAAGAGGAACTGGAAATATAATTGTGCTTTTATACAAAAATCATAACCACCATAAAAAGGGTGGGCCTCATGGACTCTTGCCAATATGAAAGAAATTAATTTATCAGGTTCTTACATAAATTAGATAATACATAAATAGATATTACATAAATAGCCAAGAAGTGGGGTGATAAGAAAAAAGTGCGAAAGCATAAAAAATAAGGAATTGGAATAATTGTGCTTTATACAAAAAAATCATAACCACCACAAAAAAAGGGTGGGCCTCATGGACTCTTGCTAATATGAAAGAAATGAATTTATCAGGTACGTTCTTACATAAATTATGTTTTCTTTCATGTAATTGGCAAGAGTCCATGAGCTAGTGATGTATGGGATAGAAATACCCAAGATGTGGAAGACCACAGAAGAGTCACTAGAGAGGGAGGGATAAAATAAAAACAGCTAATTCAACTGAAAAAAATTAAATCCACACAAATTACAAGAAAAAAAAACTTAAATCATAAGCAGAATAATCAAACTGAGACAGCTGCCTGAAGAACATTTCTGCCAAAGACTGCTCCAGAAGAAGCAAATACATCAAAATGGTTAAATTTAGTAAATGTATGTGAAGAAGACCAAGTTGCTGCTTTGCAAATCTGATCAACCGAAGCTTCATTCTTAAAAGCCCAAGAAGTGGTGACTGATCTAGTAGAATGAGCTGTAATTCTCTAAGGTGGAGTTTGTCCCGCC
The DNA here is from genome assembly GCF_027579735.1 of Bombina bombina. NCBI lineage: Eukaryota > Metazoa > Chordata > Amphibia > Anura > Bombinatoridae > Bombina > Bombina bombina. The sequence continues at coordinate 1,281,809,019 of NC_069499.1, read as the reverse complement.
TCCAAATAAGCCTTGTGAATCAAAAGCTTTAACCAATATGCCAAAGAAATGGCAGAGGCTTTCTGACCTTTCCTAGGACCAGAAAAAAAACCCAAATAGACTAGAAGTCTTCCTGAAATCTTGAGTAGCTTCGACATAATATTTCAAAGCTCTTACAACATCCAAAAAATGTAAAGATCTTTCAAGAGTATTCTTAGGATTAGGACACAAGGAAGGAACAACAATTTCCCTACTAATTGTGTTAGAATTCACAACCTTAGGAAGAAATTTAAATGAAGTCTGCAAAACAGCCTTATCCTGCTGGAAAATCAGAAAAGGAGACTCACAAGAGAGAGCAGACAATTCAGAAACTCTTCTAGCTGAAGAGATAGCCAAAAGGAACAACACTTTCCAAGAAAATAGTTTAATGTCCAAAGAATGCATAGGCTCAATAGGAGGAGCCTGTAAGGCCTTCAAAACCAAATTGAGACTCCAAGGAGGAGAAACTGATTTAATGACAGGCTTGATACGGACCAAAGCCTGTACAAAACAGTGAATATCAGGAAGCTTAGCAATTTTTCTGTGAAATAAAACAGAAAGAGCAGATATTTGTCCCTTCAAAGTACTTGCAGACAAACCTTTATCCAAACCATCTTGAAGATGCTGTAAAATTGTAGGAATTCTAAAAGAATGCCAAGAGAATTTATGAGAACACCATGAAATATAGGTTTTCCAAACCCTATAATAAATCTTCCTTGAAACATACTTTTGAGCCTCTAGCATAGTATTAATCAAAGAGTCAGAGAAATCTCTATGACTAAGCACTAAGTGTTCAATTTCCATACCTTCAAATGTAGCGATTCGAGTTCCTCATGGAAAAACGGCCCTTGAAACAGAAGGTCTGGTCTTACAGGAAGTGGCCAAGGAACTGCTAACGCATCTACCATCTCCGCCTGAAAATCCCTGAACTTGGAAAGATACCTGGGAAGTTTCTGGTTTAGATGGGACGCTATGAGATCCATTTCTGGAAGACCCCAAATGTGTACAATCTGACAACATATTTGGATGGAGGGACCACTCCCCTTGGTGTAAAGTCTGACGACTGAGATAATCTGCTTCCCAATTGTCTACACCCGGGATATGTATTGCAGAAATTAGACAGGAGTTGAATTCTGCCCAAGAAAGTATTCAAGATACTTCTTTCATCGCTAAAGGACTGCGAGTCCCACTCTGAAAATGAATGAATGATTCTCTCTTTAGTAGAGATCAAGCCTGAAGAGCCCTGAAAATAGCACAGAGTTCTAAAATATTGATTGGTTACCTCACCTCTTGAGGATTCCAAACCCCTTGTGCTGTCAGAGACCCCCAGACAGCTCCCCAACCTGTGAGACTTGCATCTGTTGAAATCACAGTCCAGGAAGGACGAACAAAGGAGGCCCCTTGAACAATAAGGTGATTGTTTAACCACCAAGTTAGAGAGGGTTGAGTGTTGGGATTTAAGAATATCAATTGTGATATCCGAGTATAATCCCTGCACCATTGATTCAGCATGCAAAACTGCAGAGGTCTCATATGAAAACGAGCAAAGGGGATCGCATCCGATGCTACAGTCATGAGACCTAAAACTTCCATACACATAGCCACTGAAGGGAATGATCGAGACTGAAGGTTTCAACAGGCAGAAACCAATTTCATTTGTCTCTTGTCTGTTAAAGACAGAGTCATGGACACTGAATCTATCTGGAAACCTAAAAGGGTGACCCTTATCTGAGGAATCAAGAAACTCTTTGGTAAATTGATCCTCCAACCATGTTTTTGAAGCAACAACACAAGTTGATTAATTTGAGATTCTGCTAAATGAAAAGATTTAGCCAGTACCAAGAAATTGTGCAAATAAGGAAACACCGCAATACCCTGCTCTCTGATTACAGACAGAAGGGCACCCAGAACCTTGGAAAAGATTCTTGGTGCTGTCGCTAGGCCAAATGGAAGAGCGACAAATTGGTAATGCTTGTCTAGAAAAGAGAATCTCAGAAACCGATAGTGGTCTGGATGAATCGGAATGTGAAGATATGCATCCTTTAAGTCTATTGTGGACATATAATGACATTGCTGAACAAAAGGCAGAATAGTCCTTATAGTCACCATCTTGAAAGTTGGTACCTCTACAAAGCGATTCAAACATTTCAGATCCAGAAATGGTCTGAATAAATTTTCCTTCTTCGGGACAATGAATAGATTTGAATAAAAACCCAAACCCTGTTCCAGAACTGGTACAATTACCCCTGAAAGCTCCAGATCTGAAACACTTCAGAAAGGCCTGAGCTTTCACAGGATTTGTTGGAATGTGAGAGAGAAAAAACCTTCTCACAGGAGGTCTTATTCTGAAACCTATTTGATACCCTTGAGAGACAATATTCTGAATCCAATGACTCTGAATGGAAACTGCCCAAACGTCTTGAAATAATTTCAATCTGCCCCCCACCAGTAGAACTGGATTGAGGGTGGCACCTTCATGCAGTTTTGGGGGCTGGCTTTGGTTTCTTAAAAGGCTTGGATTTATTCCAACTCGAAGATGGCTTCCAATTGGAGCCAGAATATTTAGGGGAAGGAGTGGTTTTCTGTTCTCTATTCTTAAGAAAGGAACGAAACCGATTAGAAGCTCTAGCTTTACCCTTAGATATTTTATCCTGGGGCAAAAAAACTCCCTTCCCCCCAGTAATAGTGGAAATAATAGAATCCAACTGAAAACCAAACAAATTATTATCTTGAATTGATAGAGATAGTAACCTAGATTTAGATACCATGTCAGCATTCCATGACTTGAGCCATAAAGGTCTTCTAGCTAAAATAGCCAGATTTTTTTTTTTTTTTAAATTAATTTTTTATTGAGGTTTATATATGATACAACATATAGAAGGATATCAAGTCTGTCTCTTATACAATGGATAAATATACATTGAGTTTTCAGATAAAAATATTATTTCTCATAGGCAAATGTGTTTTGTGGTTAGCAATATGATGGATAGTTGAATATGGAGCTTAGGGATCCGAGGTAAATATCGTATATATCGCTTATACTCTCTGGAAGTCTCCATTACATTTAGTAGTGACAAAGCAAAATTGTCTATCTGTTTAAGGAAAGTATAAAGGTAAACATTCTTAATAACAATGTATGTCTGAAACATAAATGAAGGAAAAAAAGAAGACAAACTAGACAAACCTAAATGAGACCTCATTTTTCTTTTGAAACGTAGATGTGAAGTAGCTACTGCCCTGGTCACACTTGGACCAGTTTTATCGATAATGTTATGTCAAATGGTAGCTACTTAGGGATAATTTATAAATGTATAGTCATCTAGTAAATAGAGTTGTTGTATGAAGTATTAGAAGCAAGGGTACAACGGGCAAGAGCCGTTCGTGTGATAGGGATGTGGGGGAAAGGGAGGGCGTGTCCCTCTAGTTGCTGTATGTGTATCTTGCGGAGAATATGATGATCTGTGCCGAGTCCAGGAGCATAAATATCGTGGGCCTTATTGCAGTTGGTAAGGATATGGCAAGAGTGGAGTTTTATGGCATAAATGGTTACTCTAGTGTACTTGTGTACTCTTTTGTTATGGCATATGTGAGGCTGACAACTAGTTTTATGCAGTAGCCCAAAAACTATAGCATGGAAGTTAGGGAGTATAGAGATATATGATGTGAAATAAATATTATTGTAAATGCATAGGTTAGCCTGAGGGATAAGGAAATATAAAAGGGATCCACACAAGATTCCAAAATAAAAATATATGTTCTCCATGTGGGCCCTTGTACTATTGCGTAGTAAGCAGACCACCCTTGTATTGAAATGAGATGATGTTGTGAGCCTACTATGTAACTAGCAATGAATAAATGATATAAATATACCTATATCCCTCAGTAAAAAAAAAATTCTGCGTGTATTGCAAGTGCCTGGGCGTATGGAAGAAAACTATAGTGGTGTGGTAGGTCTATGAAAAGAGGGGTAGTGAGTCTTTTGACCTCAATGAGTGTATATATGGATAACAACAAATATGTAAGGTGTGGTGTGTGGCTTAGATAGATCATTTTTAAATAGGTGCTCCAATATCTGTGTAAGCAGGGAGTTATAGTAAGTTATGTTGTGTAAAGGTTTAAAAAGATTAAACAAAGAGAAAAACTAGTATTTACACATAGCAATGTTTTCTCCTGATGACCAGGAAATGGCACATATAGATTCTTGAAAATGAACCTAGGGTATAGGATGATATATATTGACAAAGGCAACGAGCCCCTCAACACTTAAAAATAAATGTCAAGATTTGGGTTAATAATACCTATTCAAACTGTGCTATTAATGTAAAAAGTTCAGTACCTGTGAATATTGCAGCTTTACTACTATTATGTATAGCACATGCTATGCTAGGTCTCTACAGATGGGCAGTAACTTGGGTCTATGGTAGCCGAGTCAGCTATTAAATAAGGAAAGCAAGCATACAGACGTGAGGTATGTACAGTAACATTGTCAACCGACTACCCATGAACTATAATTCTCAAGCATGGACTAACACTCTTTGGGGTACATGGTTACTAGCTATTCACATGCAAAATTCACAAGAGGCCTAAATATATCAAAATTAACTATATAAAACAAGAAAGGAATAGTAGATATAATAGATACCCCACTATAGTGGACTGAATATCTTTGTGAACACGGGGGCATAACCAGTAGACAATCTATCTTGTTGTTAATTTATGAAAAGTAGTAAGCCCCTCTCACAGTGATAGCGCACATGGGAATGATCAAACTTAACAACCTAGGATCTCTAGAACACATAGTAAAATTATATAGAGCAATATTTAAAGGCATGTAGCTCAAACAAGTTATAAAATATAGCGATAAAGTAAAGTAAAGGCTCCAAACTAAAGTTCAACTGATGGCAATGCTGGCATAAACACATAGTCACGATCGTTGCGGTTACAAAGCAGATTATCATACTGTGGTATCAGTCCTGCATAATAAATAAATTCAGCCAATCCAATATCTGATCTTATGCCGTCCTCTGGAGCCTATAGCCCATAAGTTGTTGTAGGAAGGTCTGATCTTTCGATCCGTCATGATAAGTGTGCTCCTTACAAGTGACATGAAGGAAATCACTAGTCTTTCACCTATCATTAGCGGTATTGCCAAGTCCATGAATGAAGGGAGAACCTCTGGCGCTCAGACACGGAGGTCGACCGCATCCTCCTGACGAGATACCAGGGGCAAACTTGTAATTGTAGTCACTCCAGGGTAGTGTCCAATAGTCGGACATTGCGTTAATAGGGTCTGCACTGCAAGAAGCAGCTCCAGACAGTGCCCTAGTACATGCTCCGTACTTGTAGATTCTATTATGAGGCTGTCGGGCGAAAGTGAGCCAACTAGGGCAGGTGCTATGTCAGAGACCGGATTGCTTGTGGAGGAGTGCATAGGCTTCCCTGGCGTCGCTGAATGAGGCGTTAAGGATGGTAGTATGCTAGGTATACCTGGTCAGTCCGGAGATATGAGGCAGTCATCATGCTCAAAGGTAATGAGTCGTTCGACTTTATGCAGGATAGGGCCGTTCCTTATTATCTCAGTAAGGGCCTTAAACTGACTGTCCATCTTTTGTCCCAAATTGGTAAGTAGATCGCATGCGGTCTTAAGGGGTAACTCCATCTTATATCAGTAGTTGGATGGGCTCGCTAACTGCGGAGTTCATGTAGGGAGGCCGCAATCTCGTCACACTAATAGTTCGGTCTAGGGCTCCAGATGGCGTGATCGGTCCAAAAGTACCATCTATGGATACAGGAGCATTTCCCTGAGTGGAATCCACTTGCTATGTTCTTGTGTTCCCGGTAGTTTCATAGATATTTGACAGATTATCTCCTCTATATTAAGAGCTTCTAAGTCTAAAGTCTGAAATGGTTGCCAGCAGATCACGCCCCCCCCCATATATTTTAACATCAATCTTAATGATATAAAAAATAGCATCACAGAGAAAATGATTAGCATATTGAAGCAAACGAACAATGCTAGACAAATCAGAATCTTTTTCCCGTTGTGCTAAGCTATCCAACCAAAAAGTTGATGCAGCCGCAACATCAGCCATAGAAATGGCAGGCCTGAGAATATAGCCAGAATGTAAATAAGCTTTCCTAAGATAAGATTCAATGTTCCTATCTAAAGGATCCTTAAAGGAAGTACTATCTTTCATAGGAATAGTAGTACGCTTGGGAAGAGTAGAAATAACCCCATCAACATTAGAGATGTTTTCCGAAAACTCTAAATTAGCCACTGGCAAAGGGTACAACCCTTTAAACCTAGAAGAAGGAACAAAAGAAGTACCAGGCTTAGACCTTTTCTAAGCAATCACATCAGAAATAGCATCAGGAACAAGAAACAACCTCAAGAGTAATCACATAATTTAAACATTTACTGGATTTGTTATGAATAGGTTACCAGACTCCTCAATATCCAAAGTAATCAATACTTCTTTCAACAAAGAACGAATATACTCAATCTTAAAAAGTTAAGTTGATTTATCAATGTCTGAGTCAGAGAGATCCTCATCAGAAGTGAATATATCAGTAAGTTATCGGTCATTACAAAATTCATCAGTATCATGAGAAGTTTTAAAAGACCTTTTATGTTTATTAGAAGGCGGAATAGCAGACATAGCCTTCTGTATTGCATCAGCAATATAATTTTTCATATCAACAGGGATATCATGTACATTAGATCAGTGATTTTCAATATTTTTTTTGCCGTGGCACACTTTTTTTACATTAAAAAATTCTCACCACCATCCCAAAATTTTACAAAATCACACATTGTAGCCTAATACAGCATATATTATACATCATAATGATTGTCTATGAATGAATGTCAATATGTCATGGTTGTAAATGATGCCTGCCTGTCTGCCTGATGAGCCTGTCACATCAAAACAAGCAAAATTTAAAAAATATGTCACACTGTTCTCAGTCTGCAGCGGCACACCTGAGGATCTCTCACTGGTTGAAAAACACTGCATTAGATGTTGAAGGAACAACAGATACTGTACTAGTACTAATAGAAACATTTTCTGCATGCAAAAGCTTATCATGACAACTGTTTCATACTACAGCCGGAGATATAATCTCAGCTACCTTACAACAGATACACTTGGCTTTGGTAGAAGTGTGTTCAGGCAGCAGGGTTCTTACAGCAGCTTCTGAGATAGGATCAGAGTGTGACATCTTGTAAAATGTAAAAGAAAAAAATAACATTTAACAACAAAATATCTTATTTCCTCATATAGCAGTTTCAGGAATGGGAAACAATGCAAATGCTAAAATAGGCAAAAAAGCAAATAGAAGGCAAGGAGCATATAGGAAGTGGGGTAAAATAAAACAAAAACATTTTTGGTGTCAAAACCGAGTTGTGGGTGTGGTGAGGGGTGTATTTATAGGCATTTTGAGGTTTGGGAAACTTTGCCCCTCCTGGTAGGATTGTATTTCCCATACGTCACTAGCTCATGGACTCTTGCCAATTACATGAAAGAAACGGTTAATTTTTGAATAACATCAATATTATACCAATGTTTTAACAAAACAGACAACTTTAATTTGTTTTATCCTTCACTATGCAAAAGATACTTATAGCTTCCAAAACACGATAATTGAGTAATTTAGAGAATTTTTAAACATAGGCTTTACTCATTTACCTTCTCTGCTTTACAGCAGCAACAAGATCTGGCCCTGAGAACATAGAGAACAGGCTGTCTCCATTAGCTGATGAGGTCTCGTCACTCGAGCTGGCAGAGTCTCCCTGAGTACCTGACCAGCTGGTGTTCATGACATCACTAGAAGAGAGATTTTAATATTTATTAGTAACAGAATTTACACTTACAGAAAGCATATAAATGATGCTTTCAAAGAAACAAAACAATTCAGGTAGCTTGAATTAAAATTATATTAAACTATCAAACAATATTTCTTACACCCACACATACCCAGGCGACTGAAAACCACGCTCCCAATTCAGATATTCTAACTGCATAATTTTAAATTATGTCTGGTTTACTAATGTATCAAAAATACTGTAGGCTCTGTCCACTGATGAAAAGCTCAGTTTGTGGGGCCAAAAACCAAACTGTCTTTAAAGGCACATGGAACTCAAACATTTTATTTCATGATTCAGATAGAGCAAATCAGGTATAAAATTAGATATTTAAAATTTAAACAACTTTCCAATGTACTTTTAATATCTAATTTTCTTCCTTCTCTTGATATCCTTGGTTGAAAAGCATACCCCGGTAGGCTCAGGAGCAGTAATGCACTACTGGCAGCTAACTGCTGAGAGGTGGCTGCACATATATGCCTCTTGGCTCACCTGATGTGTTCAGAGTATACACAGTTGTGCATTGCTGGTCCTTCAACAAAGGATACCAAGAGAATAAAGCAATTTTAATAATAGAAATACAATGGAAAGTTGTATGTTCTGAGTCATAAAAGAAATTGTCAGTAATACTTGTCATTCTGTCTATCTTTGGTAAAAACGGTTTTTTGACCCACAGAAGGGCAAAAAAAAAAAAAAAAAAAAAACACAACAAATTGTTTAACCTGCAAATTTGCAGCATTTTAAAAATTAAGGTTACAGATTTTGTTTGTTTTTTGGCCTCTCTAGGGAGCGTGGGACAAATAACAATTTTCACACAAATTGTTTAGTATACCTTTAAAGAAAACAGGTCATGTTTAAAGTATAGAAAACAAAATTTATGCTTACCTGATAAATTTCTTTCTTTTGCGATGTACCAAGTCCACAGATTCATCCTTACTTGTGGGATATTCTCCTTCCTAACAGGAAGTGGCAAAGAGAGCACCACAGCAGAGCTGCCTATATAGCTCCCCCCTTAACTCCACGCCCCAGTCATTCGACCGAAGGCTTAGGAAGAAAAAGGAGAAACTATAAGGTGCAGAGGTGACTGAAGTTTATAAACAAAAATACCATCTGTCTTGAATAGACAGGGCGGGCCGTGGACTTGGTACATCGCAAAAGAAAGAAATTTATCAGGTAAGCATAAATTTTGTTTTCTTTTGCATGATGTACCGAGTCCACGGTTTCATCCTTACTTGTGGGATACCAATACCAAAGCTTTAGGACACAGATGCAGGGAGGGACAAGACAGAAACCTAAACAGAAGACACCACTGCTTGCAAAACCTTTCTCCCAAAAATAGCCTCCGAAGAAGCAAAAGTATCAAATTTGTAAAATTTTGAAAAGGTATGAAGCGAAGACCAAGTCGCAGCCTTACAAATCTGTTCAACAGAAGCATCATTTTTAAAAGCCCATGTGGAAGCTACCGCTCTAGTAGAATGAGCTGTAATCCTTTCAGGAGGCTGCTGTCCAGCAGTCTCATAAGCCAAACGGATGATGCATTTCAGCCAAAAGGAAAGAGAAGTTGCCATAGCCTTTTGACCCTTACGCTTTCCAGAATAGACAACAAACACAGAAGAAGATTGACGAAAATCTTTGGTTGCCTGCAAGTAAAATTTCAAAGCACGAACTACGTCCAAGTTGTGCAACAGACGTTCCTTCTTACAAGAAGGATTAGGACACAGAGAAGGAACAACAATTTCCTGATTGATATTCCTGTTAGTAACAACCTTAGGTAGGAACCCAGGCTTAGTGCGTAAAACCACCTTATCAGCATGGAACACAAGATAAGGCAAGTCACATTGTAAAGCAGAAAGTTCAGAAACTCTTCGAGCTGAAGAGATAGCAACTAGGAACAAAACTTTCCAAGATAAAAGCTTAATCTCTATGGAATGCATGGGTTCAAACGGAACCCCCTGCAGAACTCTAAGAACTAAATTAAGACTCCATGGCGGAGCAACAGATTTAAACACAGGCTTAATTCTAGCTAAAGCCTGACAAAAAACCCGAATGTCTGGAACATCTGCCAGATGCTTGTGCAACAAAATAGACAGAGCAGATATCTGTCCCTTTAAAGAACTAGCTGACAATCCCACTTGGAGAAAAGACAAAATCCTAGGAATCCTGATTTTACTCCAGGAGAAGCCTTTGGATTCGCACCAAAAATGATTTTCCTGGTAACAGGCTTACGAGCCCTTAATCAAGGTATTTATGACTGACTCAGAGAAACCCCGCTTTGATAGAATCAAGCGTTCAATCTCCAAGCAGTCAGTTGCAGAGAAATTAGATTTGGATGCTTGAAAGGACCTTGAATCAGAAGGTCCTGTCTCAGCAGCAGAGACCATGGCGGAAGAGATGACATGTCCACCAGGTCTGCATACTAAGTCCTGCGTGGCCACGCAGGCGCTATCAAAATCACTGATGCTCTCTCCTGTTTGATTCTGGCAATCAGACGTGGAAGGAGAGGGAACGGTGGAAACACATAAGCCAGGTTGAACGACCAGGGTACTGCTAGAGCATCTATCAGTACTGCCTGAGGATCCCTTGACTTGGAGCCGTAACGAGGAAGTTTGGCGTTCTGACGAGACACCATCAGATCCAATTCTGGTGTGCCCCATAGCTGAACCAGTTGAGCAAACACCTCCGGATGGAGTTCTCAATCCCCCGGATAAAAAGTCTGACGACTTAAAAAGTCTGCCTCCCAGTTCTCTACACCTGGGATATAAATCGCTGACAGATTGCAAGAATGAGCCTCTGCCCATTGGATTATCTTTGAGACCTCTATCATCGCTAAGGAACTCCTTGTTCCGCCCTGATGATTGATATAAGCCACAGTCGTGATGTTGTCTGACTGAAACCTGATGAATCTGGCCGAAGCCAGCTGAGGCCATGCCTGGAGAGAATTGAAAATCGCTCTTAATTCCAGAATATTTATCGGAAGGAGAGTCTCCTCCCGAGTCCACAAACCCCTGAGCCTTTAGGGAATTCCAGACTGCACCCCAGCCCAGAAGGCTGGCGTCTGTTGTCAATATAACTCATTCTGGCCTGCGGAAACACATTCCCTGGGACAGATGATCCTGTGACAACCACCAAAGAAGAGAGTCTCTGGACTCTTGATCCAGATTTATCTGAGGAGATAAATCCACATAATCCCCATTCAACTGATTGAGCATGCATAGTTGCAGTGGTCTGAGATGCAAGCGAGCAAACGGAACTATGTCCATTGCCGCTACCATTAGACCGATCACCTCCATACACTGAGCCACTGACGGCCGAGGAATGGAGTGAAGAGCTCGGCAGGTGGACAAAATCTTTGATTTCCTGACCTCCATCAGAAATATTTTCATGTCCACAGAGTCTATCAGAGTCCCTAGAAATGAGACTCTTGTGAGGGGGGAAAGAGAACTCTCTTTTACGTTCACCTTCCACCCGTGAGATCTTAGAAAGGCCAACACTAAGTCTGTGTGAGACCTGGCTAATTGGAAGGTCGACGCTTGAATCAGAATGTCGTCTAGATAAGGCGCCACCGCTATGCTCCGTGGCCTTAGAACCGCCAGAAGGGACCCTAGCACCTTCGTGAAGATACGTGGTGCCGTGGCCAATCCGAAAGGAAGAGCCACAAACTGATCCATGCTTGTCCAGAAAGGCGAACCTGAGGAACTGGTGATGATCTTTGTGGATAGGAATGTGTAGATACGCATCCTTTAAATCCATGGTGGTCATATATTGACCCTCCTGGATCAATGGTAAGATAGTCCGAATGGTCTCCATCTTGAAGGATGGGACTCTTAGGAACTGGTTTAGGATCTTGAGATCTAGAATTGGTCTGAATGTTCCCTTCTTTTTGGGAACAATAAACAGATTGAAGTAGAAACCCTGTCCTTGTTCCACTTTTGGAACAGGGCAGATCACTCCCATGGTAAAAAGGTCTTCTACACAGCGTAAGAACGCCTCTCCTTTTGTCTGGTTTACAGACAATTGAGAAAGATGGAACCTCCCCCTTGGATGGGAGTCCTTGAACTCTAGAAGGAATCCCTGGGTTACAATTTCTACTGCCCAGGAATCCTGAACGTCTCTTGCCCAGGCCTGAGCAAAGAGAGAGAGAGTCTGCCCCCTACTAGATCCGGTCCCGGATTGGAGGCTACCCCTTCATGCTGTCCTAGAGGCAGCTGCGGGCTTTTTGGCCTGTTTACACTTGTTCCAAGCCTGATTAGGTCTCCAGGTTGGCTTGGATTGAGCAAAGTTTCCCTCTTGCTTTGCAGCAGAGGAAGAGGAAGTGGGACCACTCCTGAAGTTTCAAAAGGAACGAAAATTATTTTGTTGGTCCTTGTCTTATTTGACTTATCCTGAGGGAGGGTATGACCCTTCCCTCCAGTAATGTCAGAAATGATCTCTTTCAGTGCAGGCCCGAATAAGGTCTTACCTTTGAAAGGAATGGACAAAAGCTTAGATTTAGATGACACATCAGCTGACCAGGACTTAAGCCATAACCCTCTACGCGCTAAAATGGCAAAACCTGAATTCTTTGCCGCTAACTTAGCAAGATGAAAAGTAGCATCTGTAATAAAAGAATTAGCCAGCTTAAGAGCCTTAATTCTGTCCAAAATATCATCTAGTGGGGTCTCCATCTGAAGAGCCTTTTCCAGAGCCTCAAACCAAAAGGCAGCTGCAGTGGTTACAGGAATAATGCATGCTATAGGTTGAAGAAGAAAACCTTGATGAACAAAAATTTTCTTTAGAAGACCCTCTAATTTTTTATCCATAGGATCAATGAAAGCACAACTGTCTTCAATAGGTATAGTTGTACGCATAGCCAGAGTAGAAACAGCTCCCTCCACCTTAGGAACCATCTGCCATGAGTCCTTTATGGTGTCAGAAATAGGGAACATTTTCTTAAAAACAGGAGGGGGAGCGAACGGAATACCTGGTCTATCCCACTCCTTAGTAACAATGTCCGAAATCCTCTTAGGGACCGGAAAAACATCAGTGTAAACAGGAACCTCTAAATATTTGTCCATTTTACACAATGTCTCTGGAACTACAATAGGGTCACAATCATCCAGAGTAGCTAAAACCTCCCTGAGCAATAAGCGGAGGTGCTCTAGCTTAAATTTAAATGCCGTCATATCTGAATCTGTCTGAGGGAACTTGTTTCCTGAATCAGAAATCTCTCCCTCAGACAGCAAATCCCTCATCCCTACCTCAGAACACTGTGAGGGGATATCGGATACGGCTACTAAAGCGTCAGAATGCTCAGTATTTGTTCTTAACCCAGAGCTACTGCGCTTCCCTTGCAACCCAGGCAGTTTAGATAAAACCTCTGTGAGTGTAGTATTCATAACTGAAGCCATATCTTGCAAGGTGAAAGAATTAGACGCACTAGAAGTACTTGGCGTCACTTGTGCGGGCGTAACCGGTTGTGACACTTGGGGAGAACTAGATGGCAAAACCTGACTTCCTTCTGTCTGAGAATCATTTAATGCCAAATTTTTATAAGTCAAAATATGCTGTTTGCAATTTATAGACATATCAGTACAAGTGGGACACATTCTAAGAGGGGATTCCACAATGGCTTCTAAACAAATTGAACAATGAGTTTCCTCAGTGTCAGACATGTTTAACAGACTAGTAATAAAGCAAGCAAGCTTGGAAAACACTTTAATGAAAAAAAACACACTTTGCAAAAACGGTACTGTGCCTTTAAGAGAAAAAAAGGCATACACAAACTGCAAAATAGGGTAAAAATGCTTCAAATTTTCTGAAATTTTTACAGTGTACCCAGTAAGCCTTAGAAGGATTGCACCACAAGTAAAGAAACAATAACCCCACAAATGACAAAACCGGATTGAAATTAGCCTAAAAACCGGTAAAAACCCCTATTAGCACCTTGCCACAGCTCTGCTGTGGCCCTACCTGCTCTTAGGAACCATAATCTGGGGTTAAAACTTCAAATTGGCCCTCAGAAGACTACCAGGAGCTCAGGAGAAGTTGCTTGCTGCTTGTCTGAATTGTTAAGTGCGCAACTGAGACGCAAAAATAGGCCCCGCCCACCTCACTCGCTGTTGCTGGGGCCTACACAAATCTAGCCAACTAAGTTTGAAAACCCAAGTGACCCCTCAAGCAAACATTCCCGTAAAAAAAAAGTTTCACCCAGAACACACAAACGTTTGTCACCTTCTTATCTGCACCATTAGGGGTGCCGCACCAAATGTGAGTATCTATTTAAAACTTCATTTAATTTGTTACCAAACAATATTGGGCCATGTGGTGCTTCTGTGTTCTTTTATTGTCTACAGATTGCTGATTTTGGATCGTGGCCTTGATACCCTACAGATAGCTGCCTAGACCTGCAACATCATCTACCCAGTGTGGACATTTCATCTCATTTTATTACATTAACATCTCTAGTTGAGACCAAATCTGTGTTTTGAATTACAGACCATACATTCACTAGATTTGTATTTTTATTATCAATTAATTATCTTGTCAGTATATTGATATCCCAGTAGGGATATTAATACAACTATTCACGCATTATCATTTAGTATCATAATCCTATATAGACACACTATTGTTTTGTTTTTTGTGATCAAGAGTTGTGTGTATGTGAACATTCACACACTACTAATTGTTGTGTATTTACATATACACATCTCTACTTCTTTGTGTGTCATTTTCCACCCATGCAACCTCAGAAATGCCAGAACTATCTCTGTATGAGACTTGGCCATTTGAAAGCTTGATGCCTGTATCAGGATGTCATCCAGATACGGAGCCACCGCTATGCCTCGCGGTCTTAGAACCGCCAGAAGTGAGCCCAGAACCTTTGTAAAAATTCTCGGGGCAGTGGCCAACCCGAAGGGAAGAGCTACAAATTGGTAATGCCTGTCTAGAAAGGCAAACCTTAAGAACCGATGATGATCTTTGTGAATCGGTATGTGAAGGTAGGCATCCTTTAAGTCCACTGTGTTCATGTACTGACCCTCTTGGATCATGGGTAGGATGGTCCGAATAGTTTCCATTTTGAATGATGGAACTCTGAGGAATTTGTTTAAGATCTTTAGATTCAAGATTGGTCTGAAGGTTCCCTCTTTCTTGGGAAATACAAACAGATTTGAATAAAATCCCTGTCCTTGTTCCGTCCGCGGAACTGGATGGGTCACTCCCATTACTAGGAGGTCTTGCACACAGCTTAGGAATGCCTCTTTCTTTATCTGGTTTGCTGATAACCTTGAAAGATGAAATCTCCCTTGTGGAGGAGAAGCTTTGAAGTCCAGAAGATATCCCTGAGATATGATCTCCAACGCCCAGGGATCCTGAACATCTCTTGCCCACGCCTGGGCGAAGAGAGAAAGTCTGCCCCCCACTAGATCAGTTTCCGGATAGGGGGCCATTCCTTCATGCTGTCTTGGGGGCAGCAGCAGGCTTTCTGGCCTGCTTGCCCTTGTTCCAGGACTGGTTAGGTTTCCAGGCCTGTCTGGAATGAGCAACAGTTCCCTCTTGTTTTGAAGCGGAGGAAGTTGATGCTGCTCCTGCCTTGAAATTTCGAAAGGCACGAAAATTAGACTGTTTGGCCTTTGATTTGGCCCTGTCCTGAGGAAGGGTATGACCCTTGCCTCCAGTAATGTCAGCAATAATTTCCTTCAAGCCAGGCCCGAATAAGGTCTGCCCCTTGAAAGGAATGTTGAGTAATTTAGACTTTGAAGTCACGTCAGCTGACCAGGATTTAAGCCATAGCGCCCTACGTGCCTGGATGGCGAATCCGGAATTCTTAGCCGTTAGTTTAGTCAAATGAACAATGGCATCAGCAACAAATGAGTTAGCTAGCTTAAGCGTTCTAAGCTTGTCAATAATTTCAATCAATGGAGCTGTCTGGATGGCCTCTTCCAGGGCCTCAAACCAGAATGCCGCCGCAGCAGTGACAGGCGCAATGCATGCAAGGGGCTGTAAAATAAAACCTTGTTGAATAAACATTTTCTTAAGGTAACCCTCCAATTTTTTATCCATTGGATCTGAAAAAGCACAACTGTCCTCAACCGGGATAGTGGTACGCTTTGCTAAAGTAGAAACTGCTCCCTCCACCTTAGGGACCGTCTGCCATAAGTCCCATGTAGTGGCGTCTATTGGAAACATTTTTCTAAATATAGGAGGTGTGGAAAAGGGCACACCGGGTCTATCCCACTCCTTGCTAATAATTTCTGTAAGCCTTTTAGGTATAGGAAAAACGTCAGTACACACCAGGACCGCATAGTATCTATCCAGCCTACACAATTTCTCTGGAATTGCAACTGTGTTACAGTCATTCAGAGCAGCTAATACCTCCCCAAGCAATACACGGAGGTTCTCAAGCTTAAATTTAAAATTAGAAATCTCTGAATCAGGTTTCCCCGAGTCAGAGATGTCATCCACAGACTGAAGCTCTCCGTCCTCATGTTCTGCATACTGTGACGCAGTATCAGACATGGCTCTAACAGCATTTGCGCGCTCTGTATCTCTCCTAACCCCAGAGCTATCGCGCTTGCCTCTTAATTCAGGCAATCTAGATAATACCTCTGACAGGGTATTATTCATGATTACAGCCATGTCCTGCAAGGTAATCGCTATGGGCGTCCCTGATGTAATTGGCGCCATATTAGCGTGCGTGGCGAAGGGTCTGACACATGGGGAGAGTTAGTCGGCATAACTTCCCCCTCGACAGAACCCTCTGGTGATAATTTTTTTATAGATAAAGACTGATCTTTACTGTTTAAGGTGAAATCAATACATTTAGTACACATTCTCCTATGGGGCTCCACCATGGCTTTCAAACATAATGAACAAGTAGGTTCCTCTGTGTCAGACATGTTTAAACAGACTAGCAATGAGACTAGCAAGCTTGGAAAACACTTTAAAACAAGTTTACAAGCAATATAAAAAAACGTTACTGCGCCTTTAAGAAACACAAATTTTCTCAAATTTTGAAATAACAGTGAAAAAATGCAGTTACACTAACGAAATTTTTACAGTGTATGTAATAAGTTAGCAGAGCATTGCACCCACTTGCAAATGGATGATTAACCCCTTAATACCAAAAACGGAATAACAAATGACAAAAACGTTTTTTAAACAGTCACAACAACTGCCACAGCTCTACTGTGGCTTTTTACCTCCCTCAATACGACTTTTGAAGCCTTTTGAGCCCTTCAGAGAAGTCCTGGATCATGCAGGAAGAAGCTGGATGTCTGTGTCTGTAATTTTTGCTGTGCAAAAAAAACGCCAAAATAGGCCCCTCCCACTCATATTACAACAGTGGAAAGCCTCCAGGAACTGTTTCTATGCAAAATTCAAGCCAGCCATGTGGAAAAAACTAGGCCCCAATAAGTTTTATCACCAAACATATGTAAAAAACGATTAAACATGCCAGCAAACGTTTTAAAATACACTTTTATAAGAGTATGTATCTCTATTAATAAGCCTGATACCAGTCGCTATCACTGCATTTAAGGCTTTACTTACATTACTTCGGTATCAGCAGCATTTTCTAGCAAATTCCATCCCTAGAAAAATATTTTAACTGCACATACCTTATTACAGGAAAACCTGCACGCTATTCCCCCTCTGAAGTTACCTCACTCCTCAGAATATGTGAGAACAGCAAAGGATCTTAGTTACTTCTGCTAAGATCATAGAAAACGCAGGCAGATTCTTCTTCTAAATACTGCCTAAGATAAACAGTACACTCCGGTACCATTTCAAAATAACAAACTTTTGATTGAAGAAATAAACTAAGTATAAAACACCACAGTCCTCTTACGACCTCCATCTTAGTTGAGAGTTGCAAGAGAATGACTGGATATGGCAGTGAGGGGAGGAGCTATATAGCAGCTCTGCTGTGGGTGATCCTCTTGCAACTTCCTGTTGGGAAGGAGAATATCCCACAAGTAATGCATGATCCGTGGACTGGATACACTTAACAAGAGAAATATAGTGAAGGCTCAGGCTTTTTTTCAGTCAGTTTTGGATCTAGAATCTATGGGAGTGATTGTTCCTATTCCTTTATTGGAACACAGGATGGGGTTTTATTCAAATCTCTTTATTGTTCCAAAGCAGGAAGGAATTCCAGGCCAGTTCTGGATCTAAAAGCTCTGAACAAGTTTCTCACAGTTCCTACTTTCAGCTTGTTTCTCTAACGTTTGGTCCGGCTACAGCTCCCAGAATATCCTCAAAGGTTCTGGGTACCATTTTATCTTTGATCAGGGTATTGCATCTTACCAGGACGATATCTTGGTTCAAGCTCCATCTTTACATTTAATAGAATCTAACACCAGCAGATGGTTGTTTCTTCAACAACAGGGTTGGAAGATCCAAATAGTTCTCTCTTTCCACAGACATGAGTTGTTTTTCTGGAGGTTCAGATAGATTGTTTACATGAGACTTTCTTGGACAGATCAAAGAAGGTTGAATATCGCATCAGCTTGTCTAAACCTTAAGTCTCTTTCTTTTCCCTCAGATGCTCTTTGCATGGAGGTGTTAGGTCTCATGATTGCTTCATCAAATCCTATTCCATTTGTTTGCTTGCACAAGTCCTCTTCAGATTTGTATGTTCAGCAATGGTGCAGGGATCTTACTCAGCTGTATCAAATGATTTATCTAGATAGCAAAATAAGTAAGTCCCTGTCTTTGTGGCTGAATCATCAACTTATTATGCAGGGGGCTTCTTTTGCTTCTCCTCTTTGGACTGTGATCACTACAACTGCAAGTCTTTCAGGTTGAAGGTCGTCTGGGGGTCTTATAGGGCACAAGGGGTTTGGCCAATACATGTTCTAGAACTCTGTGCAATTTTCAGAGCCCTTCAGAGTTGGCCTTTGTTGAGAAGGGGCTCTTATCTAACTTTTAAGACAGACAATATCACAGTAGTGGCATACATCAACCATGGGGGAACACACAGTTTCCTAGCCATGAAGAAAGTGTTTCAAATTCTTTCCTGAGCAGAAGCAAATTGTTGTCTGATTTCTACAGTTCATATTCCAGAAGTAAACAACGGAGAAGCAAGTTTTCTCAGTCAGTCCTTGCATTCAGGGGAGTGGTCTTTCCATCTGGATATTTTCAATCAGATAGCACATCTTTGAGGTCTCTCAGAAATAGATCTGATGGCCTCAGTTTGACCACAAACTTCCCAGGTACTATGCAAGGTCTCACCATGGTTCTTCCCAGAGGGATTTTCAAAATCAGACAAGAGAAACCATCAGTAATTCTGTTTGCTCAGGCTTGGCCTTGCCGGGTCTGATATGCAGATTTGATTCAAATGTCCAGTTGCCCTCCATGATCACTTTCTCTGCGTCCGGAACTTCTGTTTCCAGGTCAGTTTTTCCACCAGGGTCTCAAATCTCTAAGCTTGATGGCATAAAGACTGAACGGTTAGTTCTTAGGCAGGGAGGTTTTTCTGATTCTGATACTGAGACTTTGATACAGGCCCACAAGCCTGTGACCTGGAAGATTTATCATAAGGTCTGAAAGGTCTTTATTTCTTGGTGTACAGATCATGGTTTTTCCTGGTATTCTTTTAGAATTTCTAGGTATTTGCAGGGAGGGTTAGATAAGGGTTTATTTGCCAGTTATGTGAAAGGTCAGATTGCTGCTCTTTCAGCTTTGTTCCACAAGTAGATTGCTAATCTTCCAGACATTCATGGTTTTGTTCAGGCCTTGACTAGAATTAAGCATGTTATTAAAGGAACAGTATACACCAATTCTCATAACTGCATGTAGTAGACACTACTGTGAAGAAGAATATGCACAGATACCGATCTAAAACTTCAGTATAAAACCTTTTAAAAACTTACTTAGAAGCACCCATTGAAAGGGCCTGAGAAGGCAAGACGAGCAGACCCTCCTCTGCATATAAAAAGACCCATTACACAAACAGGAGCAAGCAGGAGTCTGTAGACTTCAGTCTACATCTGATACTTTGGGGCTTGTTAAGGAGTCTGAAAATCAGCACAATGTTATTAAAAAAGCAAATTTATACATCTACCAAACATTTATGAAAAGAAAACTGTAGTGTACAATGCCATTTTAAACCAATTTCTCCTCCTTGGAATTAAAGGTTTTGCAGGCTCCTCCATTTGAGCCAATGTAAAAGATGGATATTAAGCTTCTTTCATGGAAGGTTTTGTTTCTTTTGGCAGTCCCTTGCTCTAGAATAGTGAGTTATTTGCTCTTTCGTGTGATCCTCATCTTATTTTTCATCAGGATAAGGCAGTTTTGAAGAACAAATTTGAGTTTTTACCTAAGATTGTGTCTTGGGATAATATAAGTTAGGATATTAATGTCCATTTGTGTCCTAATCCTAAGAGTTCTTCAGTGAGGCTACTTCATAACTTGGATGTTGTAAGAGTTTTTAAGTATTATGTAGACGTTACTAAGGATTTCAGAAAAACTTTCAGGAAATTGCAGAAAGCTTCTGCTGTTTCTTTGGTTAAAACATTTGATCCATAAAGCTCACTTAGAGGTAGATCAACCTCTACTTAAATTAATTACTGCTCATCCTACCAGATCAGTTGCCACTTTCTAGGCTTTTAAGAATGAGGCTTCAGTTGACCAAATTTGCAACGCAGCTACTTGGTCTTCTTTGCATACTTTTATTAAATTCTACCATTTTCCAGTTTCTTGTTCTTCTGAGGCAGCCTTTGGTAGGAAAGTCCTTCAGGCAGTTTTATCAGTTAAAATTTGATTTTGCCTGTTAGGATATTACTATTTATTCAATTGAAATAACTATTTCCTCTTTGGGTACTATTTGGGTTGTGGATTTAGTTTCACTGTGAACAAAGATATTTATATTCCGCCCCTATTCCTCATTACCCCTGGACTCGACAGCTTGGGCATCACTACCCATTACTCGTGGACTCTCACCACCTCTATAAAAGAAAACAATTTATGCTTACCTGATATTCATTTATTTCATAGTGAGGAGTCCATGAGACCCCACCCTGTAATCTTGATATTGCTTTATTTTTCTGCATATATTTTCCCTTACTTCTTTTCCTACCTTTTTTGCTTGGCTATACATCAGACTAGTTTCCAGTAAGGTAGGAAGGGTTTTTCTAGAGCTCATGGGTTTGGTAATCTTTGCCTCCTCCTAGTGGCAGGAAAGAGTAACATCAGGAGTAATGGATTGTGGACCCTCATTACCATGAAAAAAATTTAATTAATCACGTAAGCATAAACTATGTTTTCAATTAACCTTTCAACATGCAAGTGAAGGAGCTAATTTTTATATTGCACTCACTTATCAAAGCAAAATATCTATGTACCTATGATGGCAACACCCTGCATATTTTACAAACAAAAAGACTTCTAAAACATTTATTTTGCATTTGTGCAGACTACAATGTGATTCTTAATTGTGGATACATAGTATGAATATATAAAAATGCCTTTAATTTTATCTGCATATAAATATTAGTATCAGCATAAAAAACTAAATTTATGCTTACCTGATAAATTTCTTTCTTTTGCGATGTGCCGAGTCCACGGTTTCATCCTTACTTGTGGGATATTATCCTTCCTAACAGGAAGTGGCAAAGAGAGCACACCCACAGCAGAGCTGTCTATATGGCTCCCCCCTTAACTCCACCCCCAAGTCATTCGACCGAAGGCTAAGGAAGAAAAAGGAGAAACTATAAAGGTGCAGAGGTGACTGAAGTTTTCAATAAAAAATACTATCTGTCTTGAATAGACAGGGCGGGCCTTGGACTCGGTACATCGCAAAAGAAAAATTTATCAGGTAAGAATAAATTTTGTTTTCTTTTACTTGTGGGATACCAATACCAAAGCTTTAGGACACGGATGAAGGGAGGGACAAGACAGGAACCTAAACGGAAGGCACCACTGCTTGCAAAACCTTTCTCCCAAAAATAGCCTCAGAAGAAGCAAAAGTATCAAATTTGTAAAATTTGGAAAAGGTATGAAGCGAAGACCAAGTCGCAGCCTTACAAATCTGTTCAACAGAAGCATCATTTTTAAAAGCCCATGTGGAAGCCACCGCTCTAGTAGAGTGAGCTGTAATTCTTTCAGGAGGCTGCTGTCCAGCAGTCTCGTAAGCCAAACGGATGATGCTTTTCAGCCAAAAGGAAAGAGGTAGCTGTAGCCTTTTGACCTCTATGCTTTCCAGAATAGACAACAAAGAAGATGTTTGATGAAAATCTTTGGTTGCCTGCAAATAAAACTTCAAAGCACGAACCACGTCCAAGTTGTGCAACAGACGTTCCTTCATAGAAGAAGGATTAGGACACAAAGAAGGAACAACAATTTCCTGATTGATATTCCTGTTAGTAACAACCTTAGGGTGGAACCCAGGTTTGGTACGCAAAACCACCTTATCAGCATGGAAAACAAGATAAGGCGAGTCACATAGTAATGCAGATAGTTCAGAAACTCTTCAAGCTGAAGAGATAGCAACTAGAAACAGAACTTTCCAAGATAGAAGCTTAATATCTATGGAATGCATGGGTTCAAACGGAACCCCCTGAAGAACTTTAAGCACTAAATTTAGACTCCATGGCGGAGCAACGGGTTTAAACACAGGCTTGATTCTAACTAAAGCCTGACAGAAAGCCTGAACGTCTGGGACATCTGCCAGACGCTTGTGCAATAGAATAGACAAAGCAGATATATGTCCTTTTAAGGAACTAGCTGACAATCCTTTCTCCAATCCCTCTTGGAGAAAGGACAAAATCCTAGGAATCCTGATCTTACTCCATGAGTAACCTTTGGATTTGCACCAAAAAAGATATTTACGCCATATCTTATGATAGATTTTCCTGGTGACAAGCTTTCGAGCCTGAATCAAGGTATCTATGACCGACTCAGAGAAACCCCGATCAATCCCAGATGGTTCCCAAAGGAAACAAAAAACTAAATAAAAGACATCAATCGGATACAAAAAAAATAAAAGGCAACCCGAAGGTTAACGCCTAAAGAGACACATAAGCAGGTTGAATCACATAAACATTATTATAAACCCCCCTGTCCAATAACCCCGCTCAGGAGATATTAACCCTGGATTCCAAGATCTAACAGAGACTCACTGAGACCCTTATGTTATAAGTTAAACCCGCGAGGAGCTTTAGCCCCACGGGAAACATCACGTAACAGTACATTGAAAAAGTAAAATGAAACGATCGTATCGGAATCAACGCCATGGAATAGGAATAGTGACGAATAGTAGCATCGCCTCCGCCATGGACTTGAGAGAAGAAAGCAGGCAGCAGAGCAAAGTTCAACAATGCTGATTGCTTGAGGAGCTGTTAATATAAGTTGGAATGGTTTCGCAGAAAGAAACTTCCTGCATCTCCGGACTTTCATCCAAGCCCTCACTGAGAGACTGACAGGACTACTTAAAACTCCTGTCAAAAATTGACAAAGTCCGGAGCTGCAGTTAAAAACTTCAGAATCTTTATTCGTATCTTAAAAGCGGTTACATGTACAGACAAATAAACATGCCCTTAGTGTACAAAGCTTACACGTTTCGGCTAAACGCCGTACTCATAGCTTTGGTCAATTTTTGCATCTATGAGCCTATTCCTATGGAGCTTTGGCAGTTGGTGAATCCCTGGAGGTCTAATCATTCAAGGAGGTGAAGTACAGCTGCAATTTCTCCCTTCTCCCCATGATCGTTTTACCTGGTAAACCCTCCCCCTCGTAAGCCGGCTACGTCTTCCGATGTCATTCTTCAGAGCCCCGGAGTCAGTTTGTGTGGCAGACGCCTAAGCTGCATGCCGCGGCTGTTAGTTTGTGGGAACATATTCCAAGCTGAATTACGGCGGAACACTGAGAGCCTAGGAGAGAGGTCTCCCAAACGGTTCAACTCACAGTGGGCGACAGCAGGAAGGCCGTGAAGAGAGGGTAAGTCCGTAGAGTTTAAGAAGGAGCTGTGGGGACTTTGGGAACATTGGATTTTGTGTGACTTGACACAGCAGTGCATATGGCACAGAACTGTTTCATTTACTTTACTTCACTGGAGGTACTTTTGTGTGACACAAGGGTCTCCCCTTCACGGGGGTTACTAATAGTTTTACTTAAAACTCCTGTCCCATGTCAAAGAGTACTACCCTCCATAAGAGACAAAAAACAAAAATTCTGACACGTCTCTGCAAACCTCCTGAGATGAAAGGCAAAGAATGACTGGGGGATGAGGGGAGTGGGAGGAGTATTTAAGCCTTTGGCTGGGGTGTCTTTGCCTCCTCCTGGTGGCCAGGTTCGTATTTCCCAAAAGTAATGAATGCAGCTGTGGACTCTTTCCATTTAAGAAGAAAATTGTACATTCATTGCTTTGTTTTGTTCTCTATAGCTGTAATTCCCCACTAAAAATTATGCTTCCCCTTCCCCCAAAGGGACAGAAGACCTGTAGTGAACAAGGCAGTTTTCTTTAGACTTTCGATGTGCAGGACAATGCTATAACTAGTCCTAAAGGGATAGTCAAGTCCAAAATAAACTTTCAGGATTCAAATAGGTCATGTAATTTTAAACAACTTTCCAATTTACTTTTATCACCAATTTAGCTTTGTTCTCTTGGTATTCTTAAACTTAGGTAGGCTCATATGCTAGTTTCTTAGACCTTGAAGGCCGCCTCTAATCTAAATGCATTTTGACAGTTTTTCACCACTAGAGGGTGTTAGTTCATGTGTGTCATGTAGAAAACATTGAGCTCATGCATGTGAAGTTAGCACGGATTGGCTAAAATGCAAGTCTGTCAAAAGAACTGAAACAAGGGGGCAGTTTGCAGAGGCATAGATATAAGGTAATTACAGAGGTAAAACGTGTATTATTATAACTGTGTTGGTTATGCAAAACTGGGGAATGGGCAATAAAGGGATTTGCTATCTTTTTAAACAACAACAATTCTAGTGTTGACTGTCCCTTTAAACTTTACAAAGAGGCCAGAAATATAGATTCAACCAGGCTTTTCAAGGGGTGTATTCCTGTGCTCGTCATGCAATTTTTTTTCATGTAGGTAAAGTCCATTAAAACACAGCCAGCAAAGCAATCAGTGATTGGTACCTTCATGCAACTGACAATCCTGTCTGTGCCCTGCTCTGGCGCTGCAAAGATTTTAGCTCCTGGGCAGGACTACAACTTTTTGTTAAATATATATATATATGTCATTGATAATGTCATGCAAAGAGTGTGTGTATGTATGTATATATATATATATATATATATATATATATATATATATATAATTGATGCCTGCACACTGTACAATTGTTTCTTCATATTCACTTACCCTTCAGTGAAATACTCAGGAAATGGCCATGTTCTGTGAGCATCATCATGGTGAGGCCAGTTACGAGTGGTGCTTGGACGTCGAACATGCTGTGATTGCCGCTTTTGTTGCATAGCTTGATTGACCCCTGCCACATAACGTGCAAATTCGGGATCTGAGCCAACTGCACATAAAAACAGAATAAAATTCCATTGTCAGTGTCGAACACAGTCAGCTATTCGTACTGCAATTATCCCTGAAAATAATCTTTTTAGCTTCATTGTCTTTTAGCATCAATGAGATGCTGACTGACTTGTATATTGTAATAACTTGTTTACCGTAAAATGTAACCTAAAGTATTTCTGTACACACACACACATATATATATATATATATATACCTACATACATACATACACACACACACAGTATATAGACATGTAAATGGACTGCACTCTCAAATCAGAATGGGTACACATACCATATGTCACAAGCAAAATTCACAGCGGTGCTCACTAGCATTCCTAGTTAGCTACATTTGCTTGTAGTGATTTAGGCAAGTCTGTAGGAAAAATTACACAGATAAAAAACAAGATGAAAGAATTAAACAGCATTTAGCCAAATAGTGATAAGTCAAGATCTATTCCTCCCTGGGTCCCCAACCTACAACCACACATGCAAGCTTTTAACCAAACAGGCTTATGTCATTTTTCTAGACACATACAAAGCACAGTAATGGAATGCACTCTCAAACGAAAGTGGATATCGAGTGCCAAAAGCGAAACTCACAGCCCTGGGAACTCACCACTATCTAAGCAATCTAAGCATGGGGAAAGTCACCCCTTTTTTGGAGTAGGAGATACCTTTTTTCTCCAAGGTTTATGTATGAAGTACAAGAATATGCAAAATAAAATACTGCCAACTCAAGTACATAATCTTAAATTCAGGCATTTGGTAAATGTGAATTAATGATAACCATGAATCCATAAACGTATCTGAAAACTAATTGTAAAAAAATATTGACTCATGCATTATTTGTGAATGTATTTGGGGGGGGGGGAAGAAATGCCTTATAGCTGAAGGTACTTTATACAATCCTCTGAAAAAATAAATATGATCGGTGTAACTCAAGTAAAATAATGTTTATTAAATACAGAGCACTCAAGTGAAACAAAAAACAATGCAAATACATTAATGCCAGAATTTAAACGTATTCTAACAAGGAGATGCCTTTTCTAACAACCAGAGATCAACAAATATAACAAAATTTAGGAGATTAAAAAAATTAATAATTCTTTATGGCATGTATATTATATGAGGATGAGCCTTAGTAGCCCAGTTACATGCAGAGCTGGACAAAAGTGATTTACAACTATGATGGTACACACCAATACTAGAAGATCAGCTGTGACCTGCTGTACCTCTCCCTGTCCAAAATGCCAGTGCTTAAGGACATTCTATGAAAAGACAGGGCTTATTTAATAGAACTATAGTGTCCGGACATCTCATTTTTGTCAAGCCAATAACACCCAGAGAACTAAGGGAATAAGGAGAGCAATGAATAACCAGAGTACCCTATACACAACAGTAACATTAAAGAAACCCAAGAGGAGAAACAGCTTAGAGATGATGTCAAATACCAAGTTTACTGACAATGCTGGGTACCAAATAATTTTCCAGTCGCTATGGCAACCTACTTAGCATTTACCCAAGCTCTGCATTTAAAAGTGATGGTAAATTATGTGTATATAAAATGGTATATATATTCATGTATATTACTTATGATATGCTAATAAGGTTCGCATTAACGTTTTTAAAAAATAATGTTAATTTAAATAAATATAATAATTTTTCAAACCTGTCCGTGATGTACTTTCCCTCCTCCCACTAAGAATGCCAAGTCCGCAATTCTGTGACGTTCACAGTGGGTTGGACCTCTCTACACAGCACAGAATTGGGTGGAGGGAAGCTACATGACGGACAGGTCAACAGGCACTATCACTCAATGCTTGCCCCCGTTCAGCCAGATAAATAAAAGTTTCCAGGAAAAAGGGCAGATGTGCCCATGTGCGTTTTTAACTTAACACAACCTAATAGAATACAGCGAATCATATGACTTCACTTTTTATTGGATTTTTGCGCAGAGAGGAAAAAAAATTGACTAGCGAGGGAGGCTGGAGGTGGAAATGTGCACTTTACAGGTAGGAATAACAAAAAATGAATGTTTGCTTATTATATATATATTTTGACATGCTCTTTTTGATGGCTCTTTAAAGACAGACATAAGTATTCATTTTAAAGGATAGCATTTGTGACATGAAACAGATTGAAAATACAACTTTAAAATGAACATCTTTCTGATGCATGTTGTTTATGTTTTAATGCTAGTTTTGTTACCTATCATTTTACACCATTGTAACTTCTGCAGTGAAGCTGCTCACACTAAGGAGCAATATGTTAAACTTAATACATGACCAGTAATAACAAAAAATATAAATGCACTGAACATTAAAATACAGAACAGAAGATCACCTGCAGGATCAAAAGGCAAAATATCTCCAAGCATCCCAAATACACCTTCACTTTGGTCACGGTTCGGCCAGGTGTTATTCCTTGGTCCTTGTGGTTTCTGTCCTAACATCTCTGACATCATGTTATCCATGAAGCTGCTTACAAGGCCCAAGCTATACAAGTCAGGACTAAGATCAGAGAGACCTTGGTTGCTCCATTGATTCATCTGACTAAGAGGAGACAACCCACTTCCTACAGCTTGGGTTGGCTGCTGTGAGGAACTATTTAACCACTTTCCTGGAGCATGGGATTGTTGTTGCTGACTAACTGGCTGAAATAAATGCTGGTAGTACTGCAGTTGCTGCTTTTGTGGTAACTGCAGCTGTGGTGGTTGCTGTAGCAATCCCTGCTGGGGAGGATGCACTGGAGCATGGGATACAGGCTGTGATGGTGGTTTCACTGTCCCCTGTTTCTGCTCTGGAGCTCCAGCTGATGTTGTAGAGTTCCTTCTCTTGACCACAGGGGAAGTCTGCTGGGATTTACTCATGTTAAAGCCTGACAAAAAGTCAATAACGTCCTGCATTTCTTGGTCAGTGGGTAAATTCATTCCTTTGTCATCCTTCAGATCATCTCCTTTAAAAAAATCTTCCCGTTTGTCGACAAGAAAACCATTAGCAAGCTGGCTATTTGTACTTTGCAAAGAGTCTGTCGATCTGGGAAAATTGCCGATATTGAGGATGCTTTGTAACTTTGAGTCCATGTTAATGGGGTGTTTAGCCTTTTCTTCCGAGTTAGTAGTAGTTAAGACATTTTTGGAAGAAGTCTGTGGGACAGAATAGCTCCCATTGTGACCTGAGCTACTACACGAAACTTTCTTTGTGAACCTTGAAGTCAATTTAGAAAAGGTCTTCTGCAGTCCTCCTGTGGATTTGCTACAATTCCCATGTGGGTGATCAATTTGATTTCCAAACTCTGAGATTTCACGCTGCAGCTGAATTTGTATAATTGGTAGTGCCTGCTCCCTGCAAAGCAGAAGCGAAAAGATAAGAACAAGAAATTAATACAAAAATGTAAACCAATAATCTTATTTTATGGTTTCAATTTGTGAAGTATGAACAACCAACATAATAGCAACGTGCCAAATATATACTACAAGATCTTATATTCTGCTGATTATTTAACATTTCAATTTATATCTCGATTAAAACAAAGTATATAAACAAACAAATATAAACTACCTGTTCCAGGTTCTAAGTAAAGGCCTATTACTTCTCTAACGATTGAGCAGCGTGTAAAAAGACTATTGCAACAAAGTATATAAAAAGTATTTTTCCTCATTACCCAAACTCTATTACTCAATCAGATCTTTAATTTAATTACCAATTTGGACTTATATGGGCACAAAAGAATGCTATCTGACGGCGCTAACTCAGAGACCTAAGCTCCTATAACCAATGGGTCTCTAGTTACCCATAAAATAAAAACAAATTTGTGGGATGTATAAGGAGCGCCTAGGATGTAGGCCAGGTCTAGGATAAGTGATAGGGAGGTTGAGAAATATCAGCAAATGGCTTCAATATATAAGCTTAAAATATGGGATATATTTAATAATACATGAACCAGCATTAGTAACACATATTAAAACATATTAAAACAAAGTACATGGATCCATAGTACTGATTAATGACAATGCAAATTAATGCAATAATAAAAAGTTACAAAGAAATACAATGATAATATGATTAAAATGATTAAAAGCAATGCGAGCAGTAACAAAATGCGGATGATGGAAACAGATAAAAACAAATATAAACAAGTATAGGCAATAATCCGTAATGTGCCCCTGGGTACAATGTGTAGAGAATGTCAAATTATATATAAAATGTGTAAAAAGTGTAAAAAAGTGTATCCAAAAATATTGTATCCAAAAATAGCAAAGGTGATGATAGGTGACAATACAGTCAGTATAAATTAAAAATTAGATGACAATGCAATAAATAAAATCCAAAGTAGAGTTAGTAGTGTCTGTAGGTCCAAAGTGAAACAAATAAAAACAATTCCTAGTGTACAAAAATAAGTGTTCAAAAATGAGAGTTCCAAAATAAAAGTATTCCTGGTGTTCCAAAACTAGTGATCCAACTTATCCAAAAGAAGGGGTTAATCCTCCAAAATGTGAAAAGATGAAAAGTATGCTGTAATCAACTCCAAAAAATGTTTAAAAAATGCCAAAGAAGTAATAAGAAAAATAAGAAAAAGCTAAGTGAAAGTCAATATGCAAATGATAATCAATGTGAAAAAAATCTCCAAAACCTGTGAAAAAAAAAAAAAAAAAAAGGTTTTGGAGATTAAGGTAAAAAAACATAATTTATGCTTACCTGATAAATTTATTTCTCTTGTAGTGTATTCAGTCCACGGGTCATCCATTACTTATGGGATTATATCTCCTTCCCAACAGAAAGTTGCAAGAGGATCACCCAAGCAGAGCTGCTATATAGCTCCTCCCCTCACATGTCATATCCAGTCATTCGACCGAAACAAGACAAGAAAGGAGAAACCATAGGGTGCAGTGGTAGTTTGAATTAAAATTTAGATCTGCCTTAAAAGACAGGGCGGGCCGTGGACTGAATACACTACAAGAGAAATAAATTTATCAGGTAAGCATAAATTATGTTTTCTCTTGTTAAGTGTATTCAGTCCACGGGTCATCCATTACTTATGGGATACCAATACCAAAGCTAAAGCTAAAGTACACGGATGATGGGAGGGACAAGGCAGGAACTTTAAACGGAAGGAACCACTGCCTGTAAAACCTTTCTCCCAAAAACAGCCTCCGAAGAAGCAAAAGTGTCAAATTTGTAAAATTTTTAAAAAGTGTGAAGTGAAGTGAAGACCAAGTTGCAGCCTTGCAAATCTGTTCAACAGAGGCCTCATTCATAAAGGCCCAGGTGGAAGCCACAGCTCTAGTGGAATGAGCTGTAATTTTTTCAGGAGGCTGCTGTCCAGCAGTCTCATAGGCTAAGCGTATTATGCTACGAAGCCAAAAGGAGAGAGAGGTAGCCGAAGCTTTTTGACCTCTCCTCTGTCCAGAGTAAACGACAAACAGGGAAGAAGTTTGACGAAAATCTTTAGTTGCCTGCAAATAGAACTTCAGGGCACGGACTACGTCCAGATTATGCAAGAGTCATGGAACACAGTGATGGAACAACAATCTCTTGATTGATATTCCTGTTAGAAACTACCTTAGGTAAGAACCCAGGTTTAATACGCAGAACTACCTTGTCTGAATGGAAAATCAGATAAGGAGAATCACAATGTAAGGCAGATAACTCAGAGACTCTTCGAGCCGAGGAAATAGCCATCAAAAACAGAACTTTCCAAGATAACAGCTTAATATCAATGGAATGAAGGGGTTCAAACGGAACACCTTGAAGAACTTTAAGAACTAAGTTTAAACTCCACGGCGGAGCAACAGTCTTAAACACAGGCTTAATCCTAGCCAAAGCCTGACAAAAGGCCTGAACGTCTGGAACTTCTGCCAGACGTTTGTGTAGAAGAATAGACAGAGCAGAAATCTGTCCCTTTAACGAACTAGCAGATAAGCCCTTTTCTAAACCCTCTTGTAGAAAAGACAATATCCTAGGAATCCTAACCTTACTCCATGAGTAACTCTTGGACTCGCACCAGTATAAATATTTACGCCATATCTTATGGTAAATTTTTCTGGTAACAGGTTTCCGAGCCTGTATTAAGGTATCAATAACCGACTCCGAGAAGCCACGCTTTGATAGAATCAAGCGTTCAATCTCCATGCAGTCAGCCTCAGAGAAATTAGATTTGGATGATGGAAAGGACCCTGAATTAGAAGGTCCTGCCTCAGAGGCAGAGACCATGGTGGACAGGACGACATGTCCACTAGGTCTGCATACCAGGTCCTGCGTGGCCACGCAGGCGCTATCAGAATCACTGATGCTCTTTCCTGTTTGATCTTGGCAATCAGTCGAGGAAGCATCGGGAATGGTGGAAACACATAAGCCATGTTGAAGACCCAAGGGGCTGTCAGAGCATCTATCAGCACCGCTCCCGGGTCCCTGGACCTGGATCCGCAACAAGGAAGCTTGGCGTTCTGGCGAGACGCCATGAGATCCAGATCTGGTTTGCCCCAACGATGAATCAGTTGAGTGAAGACTTCCGGGTGAAGTTCCCACTCCCCCGGATGAAAAGTCTGGCGACTTAGAAAATCCGCCTCCCAGTTCTCCACGCCTGGGATGTAGATCGCTGACAGATGGCAAGAGTGAGACTCTGCCCAGCGAATTATCTTTGAGACTTCCAACATTGCTAGGGAACTCCTGGTTCCCCCTTGATGGTTGATGTAAGCCACAGTCGTGATGTTGTCCGACTGAAATCTGATGAACCTCAGAGTTGCTAACTGAGGCCAAGCCAGAAGAGCATTGAGTATTGCTCTCAACTCCAGAATATTTATTGGGAGGAGTTTCTCCTCCTGAGTCCATAATCCCTGAGCCTTCAGGGAGTTCCAGACTGCGCCCCAACCTAGAAGGCTGGCATCTGTTGTTACAATCGTCCAATCTGGCCTGCGAAAGGTCATACCCTTGGACAGATGGACCAGAGAAAGCCACCAGAGAAGAGAATCTCTGGTCTCTTGGTCCAGACTTAGCAGAGGGGACAAATCTGAATAATCCCCATTCCACTGACTTAGCATGCATAATTGCAGCGGTCTGAGATGCAGGCGCGCAAATGGCACTATGTCCATTGCCGCTACCATTAAGCCGATTACTTCCATGCACTGAGCCACTGACGGGCGTGGAACGGAATGAAGGACACGGGAAGCATTTAGAAGCTTTGATAACCTGGACTCCGTCAGGTAAATTTTAATCTCTACAGAATCTATAAGAGTCCCTAGAAAGGAGACTCTTGTGAGTGGTGATAGAGAACTCTTTTCCACGTTCACTTTCCACCCATGCGACCTCAGAAATGCCAGAACTATCTCTGTATGAGACTTGGCCATTTGAAAGCTTGACGCCTGTATCAGGATGTCGTCTAGATACGGAGCCACCGCTATGCCTCGCGGTCTTAGAACCGCCAGAAGTGAGCCCAGAACCTTTGTAAAGATTCTCGGGGCCGTAGCCAACCTGAAGGGAAGAGCTACAAACTGGTAATGCCTGTCTAGAAAGGCAAATCTTAGGTACCGATAATGATCTTTGTGAATCGGTATATGAAGGTAGGCATCCTTTAAGTCTACCGTGGTCATGTATTGACCCTCTTGGATCATGGGTAGGATGGTTCGAATAGTTTCCATTTTGAATGATGGAACTCTGAGGAATTTGTTTAAGATTTTTAGGTCCAAGATTGGCCTGAAGGTTCCCTCTTTCTTGGGAACCACAAACAGATTTGAGTAAAACCCTTGCCCTTGTTCCGTCCACGGAACTGGGTGGATCACCCCCATTACTAAGAGGTCTTGCACACAGCGTAGAAATGCCTCTTTCTTTATTTGGTTTGCTGATAACCTTGAAAGATGAAATCTCCCTTGTGGAGGAGATGCTTTGAAGTCCAGAAGATATCCCTGAGATATGATCTCCAACGCCCAGGGATCCTGGACATCTCTTGCCCAAGCCTGGGCGAAGAGAGATAGTCTGCCCCCCACTAGATCCGTTTCCGGATAGGGGGCCCTCTCTTCATGCTGTCTTAGGGGCAGAAAAAGGCTTTCTGGCCTGCTTGCCCTTGTTCCAGGACTGGTTAGTTTTCCAGCCCTGTCTATAACGAGCAACAGGTCCTTCCTGTTTTAGAGCGGAGGAAGTTGATGCTGCTCCTGCCTTGAAGTTACGAAAGGC
Source organism: Bombina bombina (assembly GCF_027579735.1). NCBI lineage: Eukaryota > Metazoa > Chordata > Amphibia > Anura > Bombinatoridae > Bombina > Bombina bombina. Next base: position 1,281,775,503 of record NC_069499.1, on the reverse strand, counting down.
ACGAAAATTAGACTGTTTGGCCTTTGACTTGGCCCTGTCCTGAGGAAGAGTATGACCCTTACCCCCAGTAATGTCAGCAATAATTTCTTTCAAGCCGGGCCCGAATAAGGTCTGCCCTTTGAAAGGAATATTAAGCAATTTAGATTTAGAAGTCACGTCAGCTGACCAGGATTTAAGCCATAGCGCTTTGCGCGCCTGGATGGCGAATCCGGAGTTCTTAGCCGTTAGTTTGGTTAAATGTACAACGGCATCAGAAACAAATGCATTAGCTAGCTTAAGTGCTTTAAGCTTGGCCATAATCTCATCAAATGGAGCTGTGCGAATGGCCTCTTCCAGAGACTCAAACCAGAATGCCGCAGCAGCAGTGACAGGCGCAATGCATGCAAGGGGCTGTAAGATAAAACCTTGTTGTACAAACATTTTCTTAAGGTAACCTAATTTTTTTATCCATTGGATCTGAAAAAAACATAATTTATGCTTACCTGATAAATTCCTTTCTTCTGTAGTGTAATCAGTCCACGGGTCATCATTACTTCTGGGATATTACTCCTCCCCAACAGGAAGTGCAAGAGGATTCACCCAGCAGAGCTGCATATATAGTATAAATTAAAAAATATTTACCTGCCTTAAAAACAGGGCGGGCCGTGGACTGATCACACTACAGAAGAAAGGAATTTATCAGGTAAGCATAAATTATGTTTTCTTCTGTTAAGTGTGATCAGTCCACGGGTCATCATTACTTCTGGGATACCAATACCAAAGCAAAAGTACACGGATGACGGGAGGGATAGGCAGGCTCTTTATACAGAAGGAACCACTGCCTGAAGAACCTTTCTCCCAAAAATAGCCTCCGATGAAGCAAAAGTGTCAAATTTGTAAAATTTGGAAAAAGTATGAAGCGAAGACCAAGTTGCAGCCTTGCAAATCTGTTCAACAGAGGCCTCATTCTTGAAGGCCCAAGTGGAAGCCACAGCTCTAGTAGAATGAGCTGTAATTCTTTCAGGAGGCTGCTGTCCAGCAGTCTCATAAGCTAAACGAATTATGCTACGAAGCCAAAAAGAAAGAGAGGTAGCGGAAGCTTTTTGACCTCTCCTCTGCCCAGAGTAAATGACAAACAGAGAAGACGTTTGTCGAAATTCCTTAGTTGCCTGTAAGTAAAATTTTAGAGCACGGACTACATCCAGGTTGTGCAGTAGACGTTCCTTCTTTGAAGAAGGATTTGGGCATAAAGAAGGAACAACAATCTCTTGATTGATATTCCTGTTAGTAACTACCTTAGGTAAGAACCCAGGTTTAGTACGCAGGACTACCTTATCCGAATGAAAAATCAAATAAGGAGAATCACAATGTAAGGCTGATAATTCAGAGACTCTTCGAGCCGAGGAAATAGCCATTAAAAATAGAACTTTCCAAGATAACAACTTTATATCAATGGAATGAAGGGGTTCAAACGGAACGCCCTGTAAAACATTAAGAACAAGGTTTAAACTCCATGGTGGAGCAACAGTTTTAAACACAGGCTTAATTCTGGCCAAAGCCTGACAAAAAGCCTGGACGTCAGGAACTTCTGACAGACGTTTGTGTAACAGAATGGACAGAGCTGAGATCTGTCCCTTTAATGAACTAGCAGATAAACCCTTTTCTAAACCTTCTTGTAGAAAAGACAATATCCTAGGAATCCTAACCTTACTCCAAGAGTAACCTTTGGATTCACACCAATATAGGTATTTACGCCATATCTTATGGTAAATCTTTCTGGTAACAGGTTTCCTAGCCTGTATTAAGGTATCAATAACTGACTCAGAAAATCCACGTCTTGATAAAATCAAGCGTTCAATTTCCAAGCAGTCAGCTTCAGAGAAGTTAGATTTTGATGTTTGAAGGGACCCTGTATCAGAAGGTCCTGTTTCAGAGGTAGAGACCAAGGTGGACAGGATGACATGTCCACCAGGTCTGCATACCAAGTCCTGCGTGGCCACGCAGGTGCTATTAGAATCACTGATGCTCTCTCTTGTTTGATTCTGGCAATCAATCGAGGAAGCAACAGGAAGGGTGGAAACACGTAAGCCATCCTGAAGTCCCAAGGTGCTGTCAGAGCATCTATCAGGACTGCTCCTGGATCCCTGGATCTGGACCCGTAACGAGGAAGCTTGGCGTTCTGTCGAGACGCCATGAGATCTATCTCTGGTTTGCCCCAACGTCGAAGTATTTGGGCAAAGACCTCCGGATGAAGTTCCCACTCCCCCGGATGAAAAGTCTGACGACTTAAGAAATCCGCCTCCCAGTTCTCCACTCCCGGGATGTGGATTGCTGACAGGTGGCAAGAGTGAGACTCTGCCCAGCAAATTATCTTTGATACTTCCATCATAGCTAGGGAGCTTCTTGTCCCTCCCTGATGGTTGATGTAAGCTACAGTCGTGATGTTGTCCGACTGAAACCTGATGAACCCCCGAGTTGTCAACTGGGGCCAAGCCAGGAGGGCATTGAGAACTGCTCTCAATTCCAGAATGTTTATTGGCAGGAGACTCTCCTCCTGACTCCATTGTCCCTGAGCCTTCAGGGAATTCCAGACGGCACCCCAACCTAGAAGGCTGGCGTCTGTTGTTACAATTGTCCAGTCTGGCCTGCTGAATGGCATCCCCCTGGACAGATGTGGCCGAGAAAGCCACCATAGAAGAGAATTTCTGGTCTCTTGATCCAGATTCAGAGAAGGGGATAAGTCTGAGTAATCCCCATTCCACTGACTTAGCATGCACAGTTGCAGTGGTCTGAGGTGTAAGCGTGCAAAGGGTACTATGTCCATTGCCGCTACCATTAAGCCGATTACCTCCATGCATTGAGCCACTGACGGGTGTTGAATGGAATGAAGGGTGCGGCAAGCACTTTGAAGTCTTGTTAGCCTGTCCTCTGTCAGGTAAATCTTCATTTCTACAGAATCTATAAGAGTCCCCAGGAAGGGAACTCTTGTGAGTGGAACGAGTGAACTTTTCTTTTCGTTCACCTTCCATCCATGTGACCTTAGAAATGCCAGCACTAACTCTGTATGAGACTTGGCAGTTTGAAAGCTTGAAGCTTGTATCAGAATGTCGTCTAGGTATGGAGCTACCGAGATTCCCCGCGGTCTTAGTACCGCCAGAAGAGCACCCAGAACCTTTGTGAAGATTCTTGGAGCTGTAGCCAATCCGAATGGAAGAGCCACAAACTGGTAATGCCTGTCTAGGAAGGCAAACCTTAGGTACCGATAATGATCTTTGTGAATCGGTATGTGAAGGTAAGCATCTTTTAAATCTACAGTGGTCATGTATTGACCCTCTTGGATCATAGGTAAAATTGTCCGAATAGTCTCCATCTTGAACGATGGAACTCTTAGGAATTTGTTTAGGATCTTTAAGTCCAGGATTGGTCTGAAAGTTCCCTCTTTTTTGGGAACCACAAACAGATTTGAGTAAAACCCCTGTCCCTGTTCCGATCGTGGAACTGGATGGATTACTCCCATTAACAAGAGCTCTTGTACGCAGCGTAGAAACGCCTCTTTCTTTGTCTGGATTGTTGACAATCTTGACAGATGAAATCTCTCTCTTGGAGGAGAGTATTTGAAGTCCAGAAGGTATCCCTGAGATATTATCTCTAGCGCCCAGGGATCCTGAACATCTCTTGCCCAAGCCTGGGCGAAGAGAGAAAGTCTGCCCCCCACTAGATCCGATCCCGGATCGGGGGCCCTCAATTCATGCTGTTTTAGGGGCAGCAGAAGGTTTCCTAGTCTGCTTGCCCTTGTTCCAGGACTGGTTAGGTTTCCAGCCTTGTCTGTAGCGAGCAACAGCTCCTTCCTGTTTTGGTGCAGAGGAAGTTGATGCTGCTCCTGCTTTGAAATTACGAAAGGAACGAAAATTAGACTGTCTAGTCTTGGCTTTGGCTTTGTCCTGAGGCAGGGCATGGCCTTTACCTCCTGTAATGTCAGCGATAATCTCTTTCACCCCGGGCCCGAATAAGGTCTGCCCTTTGAAAGGTATATTAAGCAATTTAGACTTAGAAGTAACATCAGCTGACCAGGATTTTAGCCACAGCGCCCTGCGTGCCTGAATGGCGAATCCTGAATTCTTCGCCGTAAGTTTAGTAAGATGTACTACGGCCTCCGAAATGAATGAATTAGCTAGTTTAAGGACTCTAAGCCTGTCCGTAATGTCGTCCAGAGTAGCTGAACCAATGTTCTCTTCCAGAGACTCAATCCAGAATGCCGCTGCAGCCGTGATCGGCGCAATGCATGCAAGGGGTTGCAATATAAAACCTTGTTGAACAAACATTTTCTTAAGGTAACCCTCTAACTTTTTATCCATTGGATCTGAAAAAGCACAGCTATCCTCCACCGGGATAGTGGTACGCTTAGTTAAGGTAGAAACTGCTCCCTCCACCTTAGGGACCGTTTGCCATAAGTCCCTTGTGGTGGCGTCTATTGGAAACATTTTTCTAAATATCGGAGGGGGTGAGAACGGCACACCGGGTCTATCCCACTCCTTAGTAACAATTTCAGTAATTCTCTTAGGAATAGGAAAAACCTCAGTACTCGTCGGTACCGCAAAATATTTATCCAACCTACACATTTTCTCTGGTATTGCAACTGTGTTACAATCATTCAGAGCCGCTAACACCTCCCCTAGTAATACACGGAGGTTTTCCAGTTTAAATTTAAAATTTGAAATATCTGAATCCAGTCTGTTTGGATCAGAACCGTCACCCACAGAATGAAGTTCTCCGTCCTCATGTTCTGCCACCTGTGACGCAGTGTCTGACATGGCCCTAATATTATCAGCGCACTCTGTTCTCACCCCAGAGTGATCACGCTTACCTCTTAGTTCTAGTAATTTAGCCAAAACCTCAGTCATAACAGTAGCCATATCCTGTAATGTGATTTGTAATGGCCGCCCAGATGTACTCGGCGCTACAATATCACGCACCTCCCTCTGAGCGGGAGATGTAGGTACTGACACGTGAGGCGAGTTAGTCGGCATAACTCTCCCCTCGTTGTTTGGTGAAATTTGTTCAATTTGTACAGATTGACTTTTATTTAAAGTAGCATCAATACAGTTAGTACATAAATTTCTATTGGGCTCCACTTTGGCATTGCAACAAATGACACAGGTATCATCCTCTGAATCAGACATGTTTAACACACTAGCAAATAAACTTGCAACTTGGAAATACAATTTAATTAGAATAATATTAAAACGTACTGTGTCTTTAAGAAGCACAGAAGATCTATGACAGTTGAAAATTAATAAATTGAAACAGTTATAGCCTCAATCCTTGTAAACAACACAACTTTAGCAAAGGATTAATCCCATTAGCAAAGATAACAAATTCTGAAAGCAGGAAACAAATTACAGAATAAACGTTTTTTATCTCAGTCAAACTATAATTCTCACAGCTCTGCTGAGAGAAATTACCTCCCTCAAAATAAGTTTTGAAGACCCCTGAGCTCTGTAGAGATGAACCGGATCATGCAGGGAATACAATGAGTTGCTGACTGAAATATTTGATGCATAGAAAAAGCGCCAAAAAACGGCCCCTCCCCCTCACACACAGCAGTGAGGGAGAACAGAAACTGTCAGAAAAACAGATTAAGCAACTGCCAAGTGGAAAAATAGTGCCCAAACATTTATTCACACAGTACCTCAGCAAATGAAAACGATTTTACATTCCAGCAAAAACGTTAAACATAATCTCTAGTTATTAAACAGCTTTATGTATTTCTTACAGTGTAATTCTAGTGAAGTACCATTCCCCAGAATACTGAAGTGTAAAGTATACATACATGACATTATATCGGTATGGCAGGATTTTCTCATCAATTCCATTGTCAGAAAATAAAAACTGCTACATACCTCTATGCAGATTCATCTGCCCGCTGTCCCCTGATCTGAAGTTTACCTCACTCCTCAGATGGCCGAGAACAGCAATATGATCTTAACTACTCCGGCTAAAATCATAGCAAAACTCTGGTAGATTCTTCTTCAAACTCTGCCAGAGAGGTAATAACACACTCCGGTGCTATTTTAAAATAACAAACTTTTGATTGAAGATATAAAACTAAGTATAATCACCATAGTCCTCTCACACATCCTATCTAGTCGTTGGGTGCAAGAGAATGACTGGGAGTGACGTAGAGGGGAGGAGCTATATGCAGCTCTGCTGGGTGAATCCTCTTGCACTTCCTGTTGGGGAGGAGTAATATCCCAGAAGTAATGATGACCCGTGGACTGATCACACTTAACAGAAGAAAGCACAACTATCCTCCACCGGGATAGTGGTACGCTTAGCTAAAGTAGAAACTGCTCCCTCCACCTTAGGGACCGTCTGCCATAAGTCTCGTGTGGTGGCGTCTATTGGGAACATTTTTCTAAATATCAGAGGTGGGCAAAAGGGCACACCGGGTCTATCCCACTCCTTGCTAATAATTTTTGTAAGCCTTTTAGGTATAGGAAAAACGTCAGTACACACCGGTACCGCAAAGTATCTATCCAACCTTCATACTTTCTCTGGAATTGCAACCGTGTTACAATCATTCAGAGCCGCTAATACCTCCTCTAGCAATACGCGGAGGTTCTCGAGCTTAAATTTAAAATTAGAAATCTCTGAATCCGGTCTCCCTGGATCAGATCCGTCACTCACAGAATGAAGCTCTCCGTCCTCATGTTCTGCAAATTGTGACGCAGTATCAGACATGGCTCTCACATCATCAGCACGCTCTGTCCTTAACCCAGAGCTATCGCGCTTGCCACTTAATTCAGGCAATTTAGATAATACCTCTGTCATAACAGCAGCCATGTCTTGCAAAGTGATTTGTATGGGCCTCTCTGATGCACTTGGCGCCACAATATCACGCGCCTCCTGAGCGGGAGGCTTAGGTACTGACACGTGAGGAGAGTTAGTCGGCATAACTTCCCCCTCGTTGTCTGGTGATAATTTCTTTACAGATATAGATTGACTTTTATTCAAAGTGACATCAATACATTTAGTACACATATTTCTGTGGGGCTCCACATTGGCCTTCAAACATAGTGAACAAACAGATTCATCTGTGTCAGACATGTTTAAACAGACTCGCAATGAGACTAGCAAGCTTGGAAAATCCTTTCAAATAAATTTACAAGCAATATAAAAAACGTTACTGCGCCTTTAAGAAGCACAAAAAAAAATGTCACAGTTGAAATAACAATGAACCAAATCAGTTATAGCAACCAAATTTTCACAGTAAATGTATTAAGTTAGAAAAGTATTGTACCCACTAGCAAATGGATGATTAACCCCTTAATACCCAAAAACGGATAATCAATTTAACAATTAACGTTTTTATCACAGTCAAACACACTGTCACAGGTCTGCTGTGACTGATTACCTCCCTCAAAATGACTTTTGAAGACCCCTGAGCTCTCTAGAGACGTCCTGGATCAAGGAGGAAGAAGCAGGAAGACTGAAACTGAATTTTTACTGCGCAAAAAAAGCGCTAAAATAGGCTCCTCCCACTCCTATTACAACAGTGGGAAACCTCAGTTAATCGTTTCTATATAGAAATAAACAACAGCCATGTGGAAAATCATGCCACAAAAGATTTATCACCAAAGTACCTCACAAAAAACGAATAACATGCCAGTAAACGTTTTAAACATACACTTTAAAAGTTAGGTAGTGTTATTAATAAGCCTGCTACCAGTCGCTTCTACTGCAGTTAAGGCTTATACAATACTTCAGTATTAACAGTATTTTCTTAGTCAAATTCCATTCCTTAGAAAATTACTTATTGTGCATACATTCATCAGCCTGATACCAGTCGCTGCTGCATTTAAGGCTGTACTTACATTACATCGGTATCAGCAGTATTTTCTTAGTCAATTCCATTCCTTAGAAAAATAATTTACTGCACATACCTTGTTTGCAGGATTCCCCACATGCTATTCCCTTTCTGAAAGTTACCCCACTCCTCAGAATGTGCGAGAACAGCCAGTGGATCTTAGTTACTTCTGCTAAGATCATAGAAAACGCAGGCAGATTCTTCTTCTAAATACTGCCTGAGAACAAACAGCACACTCCGGTGCCATTTAAAATAACAAACTTTTGATTGAAGAAATAAACTAAATATAAAAAACACCACAGACCTCTCACAACGACCTATCTAGTTGAGTTGCAAGAGAATGACTGGATATGACATGTGAGGGGAGGAGCTATATAGCAGCTCTGCTTGGGTGATCCTCTTGCAACTTCCTGTTGGGAAGGAGATATAATCCCATAAGTAATGGATGACCCGTGGACTGAATACACTACAAGAGAAATAAATACATTTGTGATTAAGATGGAGCATGCAATTGTTAACTTTCCATTTTATTTGTATCATCTAATTTGCCACTGGAAGCAAGGTACTGATTGGTGGCTGCACATATACAGCTCGTCAGAGGCTCACTCGACAGGTTCAGGTAGCTCTCAGTAGTACATTGCTGCTACTTCAAAGGATGCTGAGAGAATAAAGCAAATTAAGATAATAGAAGTGAGCTGAAATGTAGTTTACCGTTGTATGCTCTGAAGCATAAAATAAAGAATTCTGGGTTTCATGTTCCTTTAACAGCCAGGGTAAAACAAAAGTAGCTGGAATAAATGTTAAGATTTTTTTCCTTTTCTTTTCATAATATACTGATATTATTAAACTGACATAAAAGAGATTCATGGTAACATCAAATACTATCAAGTAAAATATTTTAATAAATGTGCATTTTTCTAAAATTGAGGTTATCCTCCCCCTACTTCTTGTTAGTAAATACACACTAGACATAATGATGTATTCAAGGCAAAGATTAACCTGAGTATATTATGTAGAAGTATTTTTTTTACAATTATTTTAGTTGCTTAAATATTGAAGATATAAAAGTGTAATGCTTTAGTTTCTATAAAGTAATAGGTGCCACTATGTTAGAACGTAAGAATACCCCCTTATCTATCTTTTCTGCTAAGGACAATTAAGAACACTTATAAAACAGGCAATAAAAAAGGCTGTACAAACAACATAATTTATGCTTACCTGATAAATTTATTTCTCTTGTAGTGTATCCAGTCCACGGATCATCCATTACTTGTGGGATATTCTCCATCCCAACAGGAAGTTGCAAGAGGATCACCCACAGCAGAGCTGCTATATAGCTCCTCTCCCCTCACTGCCATATCCAGTCATTCGACCGAAACAAGCTGAGAAAGGAGAAACCATAGGGTGCAGTGGTGACTGTAGTTTAATTAAAATTTAGACCTGCCTGAAAAGGACAGGGCGGGCCGTGGACTGGATACACTACAAGAGAAATAAATTTATCAGGTAAGCATAAATTATGTTTTCTCTTGTTAAGTGTATCCAGTCCACGGATCATCCATTACTTGTGGGATACCAATACCAAAGCTAAAGTACACGGATGATGGGAGGGACAAGGCAGGAACTTAAACGGAAGGAACCACTGCCTGTAGAACCTTTCTCCCAAAAACAGCCTCCGAAGAAGCAAAAGGATCAAATTTGTAAAATTTGGAAAAAGTATGAAGGGAAGACCAAGTTGCAGCCTTGCAAATCTGTTCAACAGAGGCCTCATTTTTAAAGGCCCAGGTGGAAGCCACAGCTCTAGTAGAATTAGCTGTAATCCTTTCAGGAGGCTGCTGTCCAGCAGTCTCATAGGCTAAACGGATTATACTCCGAAGCCAAAAAGAAAGAGAGGTTGCCGAGGCCTTCTGACCTCTCCTCTGTCCAGAGTAAACAACAAACAGGTTAGATGTTTGGCGAAAATCTTTAGTAGCCTGTAAGTAAAACTTCAAGGCACGGACTACGTCTAGATTATGCAAAAGACGTTCCTTCTTTGAAGAAGGATTAGGACATAATGATGGAACAACAATCTCTTGATTGATATTCTTGTTAGAAACCACCTTAGGTAAAAACCCAGGTTTTGTACGCAGAACAACTTTATCTGAATGAAAAATCAGATAAGGAGAATCACAATGTAAGGCAGATAACTCCGAGACTCTTCGAGCCGAGGAAATAGCCATCAGAAAAAGAACTTTCCATGAAAGAAGTTTGATATCAATAGAATGAAGGGGTTCAAACGGAACCCCTTGAAGAACTTTAAGAACCAAGTTTAAGCTCCATGGAGGAGCAACAGGTTTAAACACAGGCTTAATTCTAACTAAAGCCTGACAAAATGCCTGAACGTCTGGAACTTCTGCCAGACGCTTGTGTAAAAGAATAGACAGAGCAGAAATCTGTCCCTTTAAAGAACTAGCTGATAATCCTTTGTCCAAACCCTCTTGGAGGAAGGACAATATCCTAGGAATCCTAACCCTACTCCATGAGTAATTCTTGGATTCACACCAATGAAGATATTTACGCCATATCTTGTGGTAAATTTTCCTGGTGACAGGCTTTCGTGCCTGTATTAAGGTATCAATTACTGACTCGGAGAAGCCACGCTTTGATAGGATCAAGCGTTCAATCTCCATGCAGTCAGTCTCAGAGAAAGTAGAGTCGTATGATTGAAAGGACCTTGTATAAGAAGGTCTTGTCTCCGAGGCAGAGTCCATGGTGGAAAGGATGACATGTCCACTAGGTCTGCATACCAGGTCCTGCGTGACCACGCAGGCGCTATCAATATCACCGATGCTCTTTCCTGTTTGATTTTGGCAATCAGACGAGGGAGCAGAGGAAACGGTGGAAACACATAAGCCAGGTTGAAGAACCAAGGCGCTGCTAGAGCATCTATCAGTGCCGCTTCTGGGTCCCTGGACCTGGATCCGTAACAAGGAAGCTTGGCGTTCTGGCGAGACGCCATGAGATCCAATTATGGTTTGCCCCAACGGAGAACCAATTGAGCAAACACCTCCGGATGGAGTTCCCATTCCCCCGGATGAAAAGTCTGACGACTCAGAAAATCCGCCTCCCAGTTCTCTACACCTGGGATATGGATCGCTGACAGGTGGCAAGAGTGAGTCTCTGCCCAGCGAATTATCTTGGAGACTTCTGACATCGCTAGGGAACTCCTGGTTCCCCCTTGATGGTTGATGTAAGCCACAGTCGTGATGTTGTCCAACTGAAATCTGATGAACCTCAGTGTTGCTAACTGAGGCCAAGCCAGAAGAGCATTGAATATTGCTCTTAACTCCAGAATATTTATTGGGAGGAGTTTCTCCTCCTGAGTCCATGAACCCTGAGCCTTCAGGGAGTTCCAGACTGAACCCCAACCTAGAAGGCTGGCATCTGTTGTTACAATTGTCCAATCTGGTCTGCGAAAGGTCATACCCTTGGACAGATGGGCCCGAGATAACCATCAGAGAAGAGAATCTCTGGTTTCCTGATCCAGATTTAGTAGAGGGGACAAATCTGTGTAATCCCCATTCCACTGACTGAGCATGCATAATTGCAGCGGTCTGAGATGCAGGCGCGCGAATGGCACTATGTCCATCGCCGCTACCATTAAGCCGATTACTTCCATGCACTGAGCCACCATGGGGCGCGGAATGGAGTAAAGAACACGGCAAGCATTTAGAAGTTTTGATAACCTGGACTCCGTCAGGTAAATTTTCATTTCTACAGAATCTATTAGAGTCCCTAGGAAGGAAACCCTCGTGAGAGGAGATAGAGAACTCTTTTCTTCGTTCACTTTCCACCCATGCGACCTCAGGAATGCCAGAACTATCTCTGTATGAGATTTGGCAATATGAAAGCTTGACGCCTGTATCAGGATATCGTCCAGGTAAGGAGCCACCGCTATGCCTCGCGGTCTTAGGACCGCCAGAAGTGAGCCCAGAACCTCTGTAAAAATTCTTGGGGCTGTAGCCAACCCGAATGGAAGAGCTACAAATTGGTAATGCCTGTCTAGAAAGGCAAACCTCAGGAACTGATGATTCTTGTGAATCGGAATGTGAAGGTAGGCATTTTTTAAGTCCACTGTGGTCAAGTACTGACCCTCTTGGATCATGGGTAAAATGGTTCGAATAGTTTCCATCTTGAATGACGGAACTCTGAGGAATTTGTTTAGGATCTTTAAATCCAAAATTGGTCTGAAGGTTCCCTCTTTTTTGGGAACCACAAACAGATTTGAATAAAACCCCTGTCCTTGTTCCGTCCGCGGAACTGGATGGATCACTCCCATTACAAGGAAATCTTGTACGCAGCTTAGGAATGCCTCTTTCTTTATCTGGTTTGCAGATAATCTTGAAAGGTGAAATCTCGCTTGTGGAGGAGAAGCTTTGAAGTCCAGAAGATATCCCTGAGATATGATCTCCAACGCCCAGGGATCCTGAACATCTCTTGCCCATGCCTGGGCGAAGAGAGAGAGTCTGCCCCCTACTAGATCCGTTGTCAGATAGGGGGCCGCTCCTTCATGCTGTCTTAGAGGCAGCAGCAGGCTTTCTGGCCTGCTTGCCCATGTTCCAGGACTGGTTAGGTTTCCAGGCCTGCTTGGATTGAGCAAAAGTTCCCTCTTGTTTTGAAGCAGAGGAAGTTGATGCTGCACCTGCCTTGAAATTTCGAAAGGCACGAAAATTAGACTGTTTGGCCTTTGATTTGGCCCTGTCCTGAGGAAGGGTATGACCCTTACCTCCAGTAATGTCAGCAATAATTTCTTTCAAACCAGGCCAGAATAAGGTTTGCCCCTTGAAAGGAATGTTGAGTAATTTAGACTTTGAAGTCACATCAGCTGACCAGGATTTGAGCCATAGCGCCCTACGCACCTGGATGGCGAATCCGGAATTCTTAGCCGTTAGTTTAGTCAAATGAACAATGGCATCAGAAACAAATGAGTTAGCTAGCTTAAGAGTTCTAAGCTTGTCAACAATTTCAGTCAATGGAGCTGTATGGATGGCCTCTTCCAGGGCCTCAAACCAGAATGCCGCCGCAGCAGTGACAGGCGCAATGCATGCAAGGGGCTGTAAAATAAAACCTTGTTGAATAAACATTTTCTTAAGGTAACCCTCTAATTTTTTATCCATTGGATCTGAAAAAGCACAACTGTCCTCAACCGGGATAGTGGTACGCTTTGCTAAAGTAGAAACTGCTCCCTCCACCTTAGGGACCGTCTGCCATAAGTCCCGTGTAGTGGCATCTATTGGAAACATTTTTCTAAATATAGGAGGTGGGGAAAAGGGCACACCGGGCCTATCCCACTCCTTATTAATAATTTCTGTAAGCCTTTTAAGTATTGGAAAAACATCAGTACTCACCGGCACTGCATAGTATTTATCCAGCCTACACAATTTCTCTGGCACTGCAATTGTGTCACAGTCATTCAGAGCAGCTAATACCTCCCCAAGCAATACACGGAGGTTCTGAAGCTTAAATTTAAAATTAGAAATCTCTGAATCAGGCCTCCCCGATTCAGAGACGTCACCCACAGACTGAAGCCCTCCGTCCTCAGGTTCTGCATATTGTGACGCAGTATCAGACATGGCTCTTACAGCATCTACGCGCTCTGTATCTCATCTAACCCCAGAGCTATCGCGCTTGCCTCTCAATTCAGGCAATCTGGATAATACCTCTGACAGGGTATTATTCATGATTGCAGCCATGTCCTGCAAAGTAATCGCTATGGGCGTCCCTGATGTACTTGGCGCCATATTAGCGTGCGTCCCTTGAGCGGGAGGCGAAGGGTCCGACACGTGGGGAGAGTTAGTCGGCATAACTTCCCCCTCGACAGAACCCTCTGGTGACAATTCTTTTATAGATAAAGACTGATCTTTACTGTTTAAGGTGAAATCAATACATTTAGTACACATTCTCCTATGGGGCTCCACCATGGCTTTTAAACATAATGAACAAGTATCCTCTGTTTCAGACATGTTTGTACAGACTAGCAATGAGACTAGCAAGCTTGGAAAACACTTTAAAGCAAGTTAACAAGCAATATAAAAAAACGTTACTGTGCCTTTAAGAGAAACAAATTTTGACAAAATTTGAAATAACAGTGAAAAAAGGCAGTTACACTAACAAAATTTTTACAGTGTATGTAACAAGTCAGCAGAGCATTGCACCCACTTGCAAATGGATGATTAACCCCTTAATAACAAAAAACAGAATAATAAATGACAAAAACGTTTTTTAAACACAGTCACAACAACTGCCACAGTCTACTGTGATTGTTACCCTCCTCAAACACGACTTTGAAGCCTTTTGAGCCCTTCAGAGATGTCCTGTATCATGCAGAGGGAAGCTGAATGTCTCTGTCAGTATTTTTAGCTGCACAGAAAAGCACTAAAATAGGCCCTTCCCACTCATATTGCAACAGTGGAAAGCCTGTTACTAGGCAAAAATCAAGCCAGCCATGTGGGAAAAAACTAGGCCCCAATAAGTTTTGTCACCAAACATATATAAAAACGATTAACATGCCAGCAAATGTTTTATATTACACTTTTATAAGAGTATGTATCTCTGTTAATAAGCCTGATACCAGTCGCTATCACTGCATTTAAGGCTTAACTTACATTAATCCGGTATCAGCAGCATTTTTCTAGCAAATTCCATCCCTAGAAATATGTTAACTGCACATACCTTATTGCAGGAAAACCTGCACGCCATTCCCCCTTTGAAGTTACCTCACTCCTCAGAATATGTGAGAACGGCAGTGGATCTTAGTTACTTCTGCTAAGATCATAGAAATCACAGGCAGATTTTTCTTCTAATGCTGCCTGAGATGAAACAGTACACTCCGGTACCATTTAAAAATAACAAACTTTTGATTGAAGTTAAAAAACTAACTATAATACACCACTCTCCTCTTACTACGTCCATCTTTGTTGAGAGTTGCAAGAGAATGACTGGATGGCAGTGAGGGGAGGAGCTATATAGCAGCTCTGCTGTGGGTGATCCTCTTGCAACTTCCTGTTGGGAAGGAGAATATCCCACAAGTAATGGATGATCCGTGGACTGGATACACTTAACAAGAGAAAAGGCAGTGTGTGTGTGCAACATTGTTTGCAGCCTCTTTTATTGTCTGTTTATATCTGTCCTAACTGCCCTCAGCAGGAAAGATAAGGGGAAAAACAAAATTAATGCTTACCTGATTCATTATTTTTTTTTTTCGGAATGATGGTCCACAGACCTCCATAACATATGGGGTATATATTTCCCACCACTAGAACCCCTATAAGAGATTTAAAACCCTCCCATTTCTCTCTTAGTTTTACTTAGAGCCGATTGGAAAATAAGAAAGAAAGGTAGGAAAAGCAAAGCAGGGTCTATGGAGGTGACATTAGAACTGTCGCACAAAAATTGAAAAGGACGGGGCCTGTGGAAAATAATTTGTCAGATAAGGTAACATTTTCTTTTGTAAAATAATGATGGTTGTCTATAACATTAATACCTAAGTTGATTGTTTATGTTACGGAGAGGGTGGGATGATTTTTCTGCTAGTTCTTATTTAGCCGACACTGCGGCCTGAAGGACTTTTCTGCCAAAAGATGCTTGCAATAAACTCTGAAAAAAAGTACATGAATAAGACATGTTGCAGTTTTGCTAATCTGCTCCAAAGATGCATAATCTTTCAAAACCCCACAATGTTGCTATTGCTCTTGAAAAAAAGAGCTGTAATAACTCTTAGAAAGGTGACCTTCCCAACCTTCAAGTCTTGAATCCCTTTTTATGAGCTAAGAGGCAAACACTACCTTAGTAGCTTTCTGTCCCTTACTATATTTAGTAGTGAAGAAAAAAAAAAAAAAAACGAAGTTTGTCTGAAGTCTTTTAGTTGCTTGGAGATAGAACTTCAAAGTGTTTACTACAATCAGATTAAGTAATATCCGCTACCTAGAGTTAACAGCATTTGAACACAATGAAGGAACAATCTTCTCTTGGTTGGTATTCTCCTTAGGAAAAAAGCCATGGAAAGCAAAAGGACAACTGCACTATGACCAAATACCAAGTCCTGTGGCACCAGGCTGGAGTAACTAATATTAGTGATGTTGACTCCTATTTGATCCAATAAATGACTCTTGGAATAAAAACAGAGGAAACAGAAATACTAGATTTAAGTCCCATGACTAATATGTGAGCCTTAGGATCTTTTATCTTTCACAATAGCTAGAAAGTGTGAGATTTAAGTGAGAGGCCATTAGATCTATGTCCTGTAAGCCCATTGGATCAATAAACGATCACAAATATTGTATGGAGAGACCACTCTCTTGAATGGACTGATCCACCTCCCAGTAGTTCACACATGGTATTGTGAAATGCCAAGAGGGAGCAATAATCCTCTCTGCCCAAGACAGAATAATAGACATTTCCTACATGGCCAGTGGACTGCGGTTAACCCCCATGACAATTTATGTAGGCCACTGCAAATATGCTGTCCGACTGGAAACAGAAACTTTTCCTCCTTCGATAGAGACCAGGGCTGAATAGCTTGAAGATTGCTTGAAGTTCCAGAATGTTGATTGATAACCTTGCCTCAAGGGGATTCCAAACATCTTGAAATCTTCAAGAAACCCAGACCACAACCCAGCCTGAAAGACTGGAGTTCGTTGGTACAATAGACCAAGAATGACAAAGGAAGGATTTCCCAAGGGACAAAGATAGACTGTGTCCTTAAGAAAAAGATTGATTGATCAAGAAA
The DNA here is from genome assembly GCF_027579735.1 of Bombina bombina. Classification (NCBI taxonomy): domain Eukaryota; kingdom Metazoa; phylum Chordata; class Amphibia; order Anura; family Bombinatoridae; genus Bombina; species Bombina bombina. The sequence continues at coordinate 1,281,758,893 of NC_069499.1, read as the reverse complement.
TCTAAATAAATCTGTGTACCAAATGACAATACTTCATTGACCACTGTGGTAGCATAGCCATTATAAGGGTCTTGAGTGAAGAGGGGGCTAAAGAAACTGTGACTGAAGCAGCTACCATAAGACTAACTGCCCTCCATGCACTCAGCTACCAAATGATTGAGCTAATTGCAGAAAGAGACACACCCTCTGAATCAAAATAATGCAAAGTTCTGACAGGAAAACAGATGCATAAGGATTGAGTCTATTATAACTCCTGTTAATGCTACCCTCATAGCAGAATATAAAGAGCTTTAGCTACATTGATACTCCAACTTTTGCCTTGAAAGACAGAGGTTTGAGAGTATGAGCAACAGTAACTAAGCTTGCACTAGATATCAGCCAGATAAGAAGCAACTGAAATGTCCTGATTCTGATCACCAGAAAGATTGTTTCCCACAGAGAGTGGCAAACTGGCAGAATTTTGCAGATATACAAACCTCAGGAACTGAAAATAATCCATATGTATAGGGATGTGCAGATAAGAATCCTTGAGGTCTATAATAGTAAGAAACTGACCCTTTGATTAAGGTAACAAAACCATGAGGGATGTTCTCATTATAAAAGTGTGACCAATATATTTAGAGATATGAAATCCAGGACAGGACTGTAAATCCCTTTAGATAATAAACAGATTGGGGTAAAATCTCTTGACTCTGAGGTTACACAGGTACTAGGATTAATTATGTCCCTACCCTTCAAACGTTTTGTAAATGCTCTTAAAGATCATAGACAACGTTCTTCAAAGAGAAGAAAAACAGAATTTATGTTTACCTGATAAATTACTTTCTCCAACGGTGTGTCCGGTCCACGGCGTCATCCTTACTTGTGGGATATTCTCTTCCCCAACAGGAAATGGCAAAGAGCCCAGCAAAGCTGGTCACATGATCCCTCCTAGGCTCCGCCTACCCCAGTCATTCGACCGACGTTAAGGAGGAATATTTGCATAGGAGAAACCATATGATACCGTGGTGACTGTAGTTAAAGAAAATAAATTATCAGACCTGATTAAAAAACCAGGGCGGGCCGTGGACCGGACACACCGTTGGAGAAAGTAATTTATCAGGTAAACATAAATTCTGTTTTCTCCAACATAGGTGTGTCCGGTCCACGGCGTCATCCTTACTTGTGGGAACCAATACCAAAGCTTTAGGACACGGATGATGGGAGGGAGCAAATCAGGTCACCTAGATGGAAGGCACCACGGCTTGCAAAACCTTTCTCCCAAAAATAGCCTCAGAAGAAGCAAAAGTATCAAACTTGTAAAATTTGGTAAAAGTGTGCAGTGAAGACCAAGTCGCTGCCCTACATATCTGATCAACAGAAGCCTCGTTCTTGAAGGCCCATGTGGAAGCCACAGCCCTAGTGGAATGAGCTGTGATTCTTTCGGGAGGCTGCCGTCCGGCAGTCTCGTAAGCCAATCTGATGATGCTTTTAATCCACAAAGAGAGAGAGGTAGAAGTTGCTTTTTGACCTCTCCTTTTACCGGAATAAACAACAAACAAGGAAGATGTTTGTCTAAAATCCTTTGTAGCATCTAAATAGAATTTTAGAGCGCGAACAACATCCAAATTGTGCAACAAACGTTCCTTCTTCGAAACTGGTTTCGGACACAGAGAAGGTACGATAATCTCCTGGTTAATGTTTTTGTTAGAAACAACTTTTGGAAGAAAACCAGGTTTAGTACGTAAAACCACCTTATCTGCATGGAACACCAGATAAGGAGGAGAACACTGCAGAGCAGATAATTCTGAAACTCTTCTAGCAGAAGAAATTGCAACCAAAAACAAAACTTTCCAAGATAATAACTTAATATCAACGGAATGTAAGGGTTCAAACGGAACCCCCTGAAGAACTGAAAGAACTAAGTTGAGACTCCAAGGAGGAGTCAAAGGTTTGTAAACAGGCTTGATTCTAACCAGAGCCTGAACAAAGGCTTGAACATCTGGCACAGCTGCCAGCTTTTTGTGAAGTAACACAGACAAGGCAGAAATCTGTCCCTTCAGGGAACTTGCAGATAATCCTTTTTCCAATCCTTCTTGAAGGAAGGATAGAATCTTAGGAATCTTAACCTTGTCCCAAGGGAATCCTTTAGATTCACACCAACAGATATATTTTTTCCAAATTTTGTGGTAAATCTTTCTAGGTACAGGCTTTCTGGCCTGAACAAGAGTATCGATAACAGAATCTGAGAACCCTCGCTTCGATAAGATCAAGCGTTCAATCTCCAAGCAGTCAGCTGGAGTGAGACCAGATTCGGATGTTCGAACGGACCTTGAACAAGAAGGTCTCGTCTCAAAGGTAGCTTCCATGGTGGAGCCGATGACATATTCACCAGATCTGCATACCAAGTCCTGCGTGGCCACGCAGGAGCTATCAAGATCACCGACGCCCTTTCCTGATTGATCCTGGCTACCAGCCTGGGGATGAGAGGAAACGGCGGGAATACATAAGCTAGTTTGAAGGTCCAAGGTGCTACTAGTGCATCCACTAGAGCCGCCTTGGGATCCCTGGATCTGGACCCGTAGCAAGGAACTTTGAAGTTCTGACGAGAGGCCATCAGATCCATGTCTGGAATGCCCCACAGTTGAGTGACTTGGGCAAAGATTTCCGGATGGAGTTCCCACTCCCCCGGATGCAATGTCTGACGACTCAGAAAATCCGCTTCCCAATTTTCCACTCCTGGGATGTGGATAGCAGACAGGTGGCAGGAGTGAGACTCCGCCCATAGAATGATTTTGGTCACTTCTTCCATCGCCAGGGAACTCCTTGTTCCCCCCTGATGGTTGATGTACGCAACAGTTGTCATGTTGTCTGATTGAAACCGTATGAACTTGGCCCTCGCTAGCTGAGGCCAAGCCTTGAGAGCATTGAATATCGCTCTCAGTTCCAGAATATTTATCGGTAGAAGAGATTCTTCCCGAGACCAAAGACCCTGAGCTTTCAGGGATCCCCAGACCGCGCCCCAGCCCATCAGACTGGCGTCGGTCGTGACAATGACCCACTCTGGTCTGCGGAAGGTCATCCCTTGTGACAGGTTGTCCAGGGACAGCCACCAACGGAGTGAGACTCTGGTCCTCTGATTTACTTGTATCCTCGGAGACAAGTTTGTATAGTCCCCATTCCACTGACTGAGCATGCACAGTTGTAATGGTCTTAGATGAATGCGCGCAAAAGGAACTATGTCCATTGCCGCTACCATCAAACCTATCACTTCCATGCACTGCGCTATGGAAGGAAGAGGAACGGAATGAAGTATCCGACAAGAGTCTAGAAGTTTTGTTTTTCTGGCCTCTGTCAGAAAAATCCTCATTTCTAAGGAGTCTATTATTGTCCCCAAGAAGGGAACCCTTGTTGACGGAGATAGAGAACTCTTTTCCACGTTCACTTTCCATCCGTGAGATCTGAGAAAGGCCAGGACGATGTCCGTGTGAGCCTTTGCTTGAGGAAGGGACGACGCTTGAATCAGAATGTCGTCCAAGTAAGGTACTACAGCAATGCCCCTTGGTCTTAGCACAGCTAGAAGGGACCCTAGTACCTTTGTGAAAATCCTTGGAGCAGTGGCTAATCCGAAAGGAAGCGCCACGAACTGGTAATGCTTGTCCAGGAATGCGAACCTTAGGAACCGATGATGTTCCTTGTGGATAGGAATATGTAGATACGCATCCTTTAAATCCACCGTGGTCATGAATTGACCTTCCTGGATGGAAGGAAGAATTGTTCGAATGGTTTCCATTTTGAACGATGGAACCTCGAGAAACTTGTTTAAGATCTTGAGATCTAAGATTGGTCTGAACGTTCCCTCTTTTTTGGGAACTATGAACAGATTGGAGTAGAACCCCATCCCTTGTTCTCCTAATGGAACAGGATGAATCACTCCCATTTTTAACAGGTCTTCTACACAACGTAAGAATGCCTGTCTTTTTATGTGGTCTGAAGACAACTGAGACCTGTGGAACCTCCCCCTTGGGGGAAGCCCCTTGAATTCCAGAAGATAACCTTGGGAGACTATTTCTAGCGCCCAAGGATCCAGAACATCTCTTGCCCAAGCCCGAGCGAAGAGAGAGAGTCTGCCCCCCACCAGATCCGGTCCCGGATCGGGGCCAACATTTCATGCTGTCTTGGTAGCAGTGGCAGGTTTCTTGGCCTGCTTTCCCTTGTTCCAGCCTTGCATTGGTCTCCAAGCTGGCTTGGCTTGAGAAGTATTACCCTCTTGCTTAGAGGACGTAGCACTTTGGGCTGGTCCGTTTCTACGAAAGGGACGAAAATTAGGTTTATTTTTGGCCTTGAAAGGCCGATCCTGAGGAAGGGCGTGGCCCTTACCCCCAGTGATATCAGAGATAATCTCTTTCAAGTCAGGGCCAAACAGCGTTTTCCCCTTGAAAGGAATGTTAAGGAGCTTGTTCTTGGAAGACGCATCAGCTGACCAAGATTTCAACCAAAGCGCTCTGCGCGCCACAATAGCAAACCCAGAATTCTTAGCCGCTAACCTAGCCAATTGCAAAGTGGCGTCTAGGGTGAAAGAATTAGCCAATTTGAGAGCATTGATTCTGTCCATAATCTCCTCATAAGGAGGAGAATCACTATCGACCGCCTTTACCAGCTCATCAAACCAGAAACACGCGGCTGTAGCGACAGGGACAATGCATGAAATTGGTTGTAGAAGGTAACCCTGCTGAACAAACATCTTTTTAAGTAAACCTTCTAATTTTTTATCCATAGGATCTTTGAAAGCACAACTATCTTCTATGGGTATAGTGGTGCGTTTGTTTAAAGTGGAAACCGCTCCCTCGACCTTGGGGACTGTCTGCCATAAGTCCTTTCTGGGGTCGACCATAGGAAACAATTTTTTAAATATGGGGGGAGGGACGAAAGGAATACCGGGCCTTTCCCATTCTTTATTTACAATGTCCGCCACCCGCTTGGGTATAGGAAAAGCTTCTGGGAGCCCCGGGACCTCTAGGAACTTGTCCATTTTACATAGTTTCTCTGGGATGACCAACTTGTCACAATCATCCAGAGTGGATAATACCTCCTTAAGCAGGATGCGGAGATGTTCCAACTTAAATTTAAACGTAATCACATCAGGTTCAGCTTGTTGAGAAATGTTCCCTGAATCAGTAATTTCTCCCTCAGACAAAACCTCCCTGGCCCCATCAGACTGGTTTAGGGGCCCTTCAGAACCATTATTATCAGCGTCGTCATGCTCTTCAGTATCTAAAACAGAGCAGTCGCGCTTACGCTGATAAGTGTGCATTTTGGCTAAAATGTTTTTGACAGAATTATCCATTACAGCCGTTAATTGTTGCATAGTAAGGAGTATTGGCGCGCTAGATGTACTAGGGGCCTCCTGAGTGGGCAAGACTCGTGTAGACGAAGGAGGGAATGATGCAGTACCATGCTTACTCCCCTCACTTGAGGAATCATCTTGGGCATCATTGTCATTGTCACATAAATCACATTTATTTAAATGAGAAGGAACTCTGGCTTCCCCACATTCAGAACACAGTCTATCTGGTAGTGCAGACATGTTAAACAGGCATAAACTTGATAACAAAGTACAAAAAACGTTTTAAAATAAAACCGTTACTGTCACTTTAAATTTTAAACTGAACACACTTTATTACTGCAATTGCGAAAAAATATGAAGGAATTGTTTCAAAATTCACCAAAATTTCACCACAGTGTCTTAAAGCCTTAAAAGTATTGCACACCAAATTTGGAAGCTTTAACCCTTAAAATAACGGAACCGGAGCCGTTTTTAACTTTAACCCCTTTACAGTCCCTGGTATCTGCTTTGCTGAGACCCAACCAAGCCCAAAGGGGAATACGATACCAAATGACGCCTTCAGAAAGTCTTTTCTATGTATCAGAGCTCCTCACACATGCGACTGCATGTCATGCCTCTCAAAAACAAGTGCGCAACACCGGCGCGAAAATGAGGCTCTGCCTATGATTTGGGAAAGCCCCTAAAGAGAAAGGTGTCTAAAAAAGTGCCTGCCGATATAATCTTATCAAAATACCCAGATTAAATGATTCCTCAAGGCTAAATATGTGTTAATAATGCATCGATTTAGCCCAGAAAAAGTCTACAGTCTTAATAAGCCCTTGTGAAGCCCTTATTTACAATCTTAATAAACATGGCTTACCGGATCCCATAGGGAAAATGACAGCTTCCAGCATTACATCGTCTTGTTAGAATGTGTCATACCTCAAGCAGCAAGAGACTGCTCACTGTTCCCCCAACTGAAGTTAATTCCTCTCAACAGTCCTGTGTGGAACAGCCATGGATTTTAGTAACGGTTGCTAAAATCATTTTCCTCATACAAACAGAAATCTTCATCTCTTTTCTGTTTCTGAGTAAATAGTACATACCAGCACTATTTTAAAATAACAAACTCTTGATTGAATAATAAAAACTACAGTTAAACACTAAAAAACTCTAAGCCATCTCCGTGGAGATGTTGCCTGTACAACGGCAAAGAGAATGACTGGGGTAGGCGGAGCCTAGGAGGGATCATGTGACCAGCTTTGCTGGGCTCTTTGCCATTTCCTGTTGGGGAAGAGAATATCCCACAAGTAAGGATGACGCCGTGGACCGGACACACCTATGTTGGAGAAACACATAATCACTTGAAGGACAAAGAGAATCAGTCCAGACATCCAAACTATTTTCAGGGTAGCACTTAAATTGTATAAACTTATACATACGTATATGCAAAAAATCTTTACATGACATAAGCTTCAGATGTAGTATACATGTACCTACTTAAGCATTTGCATATATTTAGACTGTTAAGTGGCCTTCCTGACTAAAGGAGCAGCACATATAGACAAACAGGTACACCTAAATACTTGTAAATCCATGTCAAGAGAAAGAAGAGACTGTGTATACTCTCAAAAAGTAAATATACATTGTACATAGTTAATGAAAATATTCAAAATTAATACTCAGTGTCGGCATGATAAATGTATGTGCATACATATAAAGCACTCATACAATGGAATAAAAGAGATACCAACGGATCTTATCTCTAAAGGATCTCTACAAATAAAGAAAATATTCATGATCAACGTTCAGTTTCTGCATGAAAGAACATTTGGCCAAATAAATTACACATAACATAGGTATAACAGAGTTACTAATAGTTCTTATCTCTAAAGGATCTCCACTATTAAAATATATATAAATAAACATGCAGAGTACAATAAATGAAAGGTATATAACATAGGGGGGTACATACTGTAGAATAGTGTACACTAAGAGCATACAACATGTAATGTCTTGCATACACAGAGACAGGAGTTTACATCCCCTAGCAATGATGGTAGTACAATGCTTAATTGACTTACAAATAAGTATTAATGGCACAGATGGTTATAATAAATAGTAATGGCACTGTATGTTATTATGTTTAGTACAATATACAGGGAGTGCAGAATTATTAGGCAAGTTGTATTTTTGAGGATTCATTTTATTATTGAACAACCACCATGTTCTCAATGAACCCAAAAAACTCATTAATATCAAAGCTGAATAGTTTTGGAAGTAGTTTTTAGTTATAGCTATTTTAGGGGGATATCTGTGTGTGCAGGTGACTATTACTGTGCATAATTATTAGGCAACTTAACAAAAAACAAATATATACCAATTTCAATTATTTATTTTTTGCCAGTGAAACCAATATAACATCTCAACATTCACAAATATACATTTCTAACATTCAAAAACAAAACAAAAACAAATCAGTGACCAATATAGCCACCTTTCTTTGCAAGGACACTCAAAAGCCTGCCATCCATGGATTCTGTCAGTGTTTTGATCTGTTCACCATCAACATTGCGTGCAGCAGCAACCACAGCCTCCCAGACACTGTTCAGAGAGGTGTACTGTTTTCCCTCCTTGTAAATCTCACATTTGATGATGGACCACAGGTTCTCAATGGGGTTCAGATCAGGTGAACAAGGAGGCCATGTCATTAGATTTTCTTCTTTTATACCCTTTCTTGCCAGCCACGCTGTGGAGTAACTTGGACGTGTGTGGTGGAGCATTGTCCTGCATGAAAATCATGTTTTTCTTGAAGATGCAGACTTCTTCCTGTACCACTGCTTGAAGAAGGTGTCTTCCAGAAACTGGCAGTAGGACTGGGAGTTGAGCTTGACTCCATCCTCAACCCGAAAAGGCCCCACAAGCTCATCTTTGATGATACCAGCCCAAACCAGTACTCCACCTCCACCTTGCTGGCGTCTGAGTTGGACTGGAGCTCTCTGCCCTTTACCAATCCAGCCACAGGCCCATCCATCTGGCCCATCAAGACTCACTCTCATTTCATCAGTCCATAAAACCTTAGAAAAATCAGTCTTGAGATATTTCTTGGCCCAGTCTTGACGTTTCAGCTTGTGTGTCTTGTTCAGTGGTGGTCGTCTTTCAGCCTTTCTTACCTTGGCCATGTCTCTGAGTATTGCACACCTTGTGCTTTTGGGCACTCCAGTGATGTTGCAGCTCTGAAATATGGCCAAACTGGTGGCAAGTGGCATCTTGGCAGCTGCACGCTTGACTTTTCTCAGTTCATGGACAGTTATTTTGCGCCTTGGTTTTTCCACACGCTTCTTGCGACCCTGTTGACTATTTTGATTGAAACGCTTGATTTAAGAGTGCTGCATCCCTCTGCAAGATATCTCACTATTTTTTACTTTTCTGAGCCTGTCAAGTCCTTCTTTTGACCCATTTTGCCAAAGGAAAGGAAGTTGCCTAATAATTATGCACACCTGATATAGGGTGTTGATGTCATTAGACCACACCCCTTCTCATTACAGAGATGCACATCACCTAATATACTTAATTGGTAGTAGGCTTTCGAGCCTATACAGCTTGGAGTAAGACAACATGCATAAAGAGGATGATGTGGTCAAAATACTCATTTGCCTAATAATTCTGCACTCCCTGTATAGTTGCACATATTATAATAATTTGGGTACACTGCAGATCACATAAAAGATTGTGCTGTGGGGTACAGCTGCCTAAAGGTCTTTGTAAAAAAAACACCTTTAGAGAGGATGTTATCAATTCTGAACCTCAGGTTATCAGCACAAGAAATATTTACCTCTGGCAACCGAGTTAAAACCCCAGATTTACATTTACTTAGTTTGGGGACAGCCATTAAACAAACAGTCACATTTTGATATTTTTAGGAGTAAAAAACTGTAGTTTTCCCTATGTGTGTCAAGTGCAGGGAGAATTCCCTCTGGACAATAGACTGTTGCGGCTGATATGGATGCAAAATTTAAGGCATACAATTCTTATAGATTTTAGTGACTTGTCATACTTGAACATCTTTGCAAAAACATAAATTATGCTTACCTGATAATTTCATTTCCATCGAGGGGAGGAGAGTCCACAGCTTCATTCATTACTATTGGGAACTAAGAACCTGGCCACCAGGAGGAGGCAAAGACACCACAGCCAAAGGCCCAAACACCTCCCCCACTTCCCTCATCCCCCAGTCATTATGCAGAGGGAACCAGGAACAGTAGGAGAAATATCAGGGTAAAAAAAGGTGCCAGAAGATGAATAAATTTAGGGCCGTCCAACGGAGATACGGGCGGGAGCCATGGACTCTCCTCCCCTCGATGGAAATTAAATTATCAGGTAAGCATCAGGTAAGCATAGTTTATGTTTTCCATCTAAAGGGGAGGAGAGTCCACGGCTTCATTCATTACTATTGGGAACATATACTCAAGCTCTAGAGGACACTGAATGAAACCGGGAGGGTAAAAGGCGGACCTTAGTCTGAGGGCACTACATCCTGCAAAACCTTTCTTCCCAAAAAAGCTTCCGCAGAAGCAAAAACGTCAAATTTGTAAAACTTTGTAAAAGTGTGCAAGGAGGACCAGGTAGTCGCCTTACAAATTTGCTCCATAGAGGCCTCATTCTTGAAGGCCCAAGACAAAGCAACAGCTCTAGTTGAATGAGCCATGATCCTCTGAGGAGGCTTATGTCCTGCTGTCTCATAAGCCAAGCAAATCAAGCTCCTCAACCAAAAAGACAAAGTAGCAGCAGAGGCCCTTTGCCCCTTGCGCTTCCAAGAATACACCACAAAAAGAGATGTAGACGGTCTGAAATCTTTTGTAGCCTGAAGATAGAAATTCAAGACACGAACCACATCCAGGTTATGAAGTAACCTCTCCTTAGAAGAAGGGTTAGGACACAAAGAAGGAACATCTTTTTCCTGATTGATTCACAATTAGACACCAACCTTGGGAGAAACCCCAAACCGGTGCGAAGTACAGCCTTATCCGCATGAAACACCAGATAAGGAGGATCACATTGCAAGGCAGCTAGTTCAGATATGAATTTACTCCATATGGTATTTTGCTGTGATGTTTTTATGAGGTTTTGAATGTATAAAATAGCAAATTAAAGTCTAAGAAGTGCAATCTTAGTGCATTGAAGGTATTGGGTGCATATATAATAAATTATAAAATAAATTCTAACATATAGATGAGAGGCATGATTGTGAAAACAATGTGATCTACCTAAAATTATATCTAGTTTAATTTCATTGTTATGTCTCTAGGTTTAATTATGTGGCTGTGCAGGGCAGTTATTCTTTACTGTGCATCAAAGCAGAGGAATTAATTTATTTTAGGCCAATCAGTTATATGGATATGAAACCCAACATTTTTCATGATTCTTTCAGATAGATAATGCAATTTTAAATAACTTTCTCATTTTTATCTGCTCTCTTGGTATCTTTTGTTGAAAAGCAGCGAAGTAAGCCTAGAGCCAGTACATTTTTGGAGAACTATATGGCAGAGGTTTTGCAAGTATGTTTTCCATTTGCAAGATCACTAGATGGCAGTACTATTTCCAGCCATGTAGTGCTCCAGATACCTACCTAGGTATCTCTTCAACACAGCAAATTTGATAATAGAAGTAAATTAGAATATTTTTTTTATACAATGTTCTGTCTGAATCACAACATTTTTTGGGTTGCATATCCCTTTAAAAATAATGCCATAAAGCATGAAAATACATGAATAAAATGAAAAACAAAGCAAAGTGTTTTGTGACCTAAAATCATACCTTGTTTGTCTTGCAAGTCATTTTAATGCAAAACACTGTGGCAAATGAAACATCTTTTGTAAAAGTGTGTTTGCACTGGGCTTCAAACCAGATATTCATAAAGAAGGAATAATGCAGAGTTAAAGACATGTACATACCGACCCTCCTTCCGTCTGTTAATATCAAACACAGCTGTGTACAGAACATCAACCAGTCCCAGCGTTTTTTCTGGATCAAGACTTCGTTGTAAAAGAGACATTGTTGCTGGATCCTCCTTCAAACACCTAGGGCAATAACCAATTAGTCAATATTCCAAATTGTAACACCAATATTTAAAGGGGTCAAAAAAGTGCATTTCAAATCAGTTTAGAAACATTTTGCAATAATCTAATTGATTATGTATCTTTTGTATGCTACCTGCCACAATTAGAGCTGTAAGCTGCACATATGCCTCTTGCGCATGCTCTGAAATACTTGAAGGAGACATGTTGCATGATAAAACTGGAACTCAGAGAATGTGAGGGTGAAGAATGCATGCACATTTAAAAAAAAAAAAAAAAAAAAATTCAGAAAAAGCAAACATTACCAAAAATACTTTATTCAGTATTAGAAATGGGGTTGTGCCTATAAACCAAAATGTATTGCTTACCGGATCAGTTAATTTATTTTACGATGGTGAGAGAGTCCATGAGCCATCAAATGTGGGATTAAAGTCCAGCCCTAAATGAGGAGGCAAAACACCCCACACAACAGAGCTTTAATCCCCTCCCACATTCCCATGACTCCTTAGTCAAACATATGGCCAAGGGAAAGGAGAAAATAAGAAAGTAGGAAAGGAAAAGTAGGGTAAAAGAAGTGTAAACTGGTACTGTCGCCAACTATTATGGGAAAAAAAAGGGGCGGGTTTCAGACTCTCACTATCATGAAATAAATTAATTTATCAGGTAAGCATCATTTTTTTTTCTAAATACGATGGTGAAATTCTACAAACCATCACATGTGGGATCCTATACCCAAGCTGCAAAACCCATGAGACCACCATGAAATAGGGCAGGAAAAAGGTACTAAACAGGCACTGCGGCCTGCGGAACTTTCCAACCAAAAGCAGGTTTAGAAGAGGCAAATGTGACAAAATGGTAGAGTTTGGTAAAGGTAGATGACCATCAATGGAAGCTTAATTTCTAAAAGCCCAATGGGTGGCAACTACTCAGGTTGAATGACCAGTAATTTGTTCAGGGGGAGATTTCCCTGGTTAATTGGCATACTAACGCGAAATCAAAACTATAAGTCAAGCTGCCAAGATGATTGCAATAGCTTTCTGTCCCATGAGGGGACCTGAGAAGTGGATAAACAAGGAATAATAATATTTTCTGAATTATTTAGTGGCTAGAAGATAAAATTTCATTCAATTTATAATAGTAATCTCTCTTCATTGTTTTTTGACACTGGGCAGCAAGATGGGGCTACAACTACTTACAACATTAAGTTGGCAAGAGTAGTTTGTGCTTAAAACTGCTTTATCCTAATGAAAAAAAAATCAGGAAAGGAGAATCACAAGAGAGATCAGAAAGCTCATATTCTCTTCTTGCAGAAAAAATGGCCAAGAAAAAGAGAGCCTTTCAACAAAATAGTAGATGTCCAGAACATGCAAAAGTTTAAACGGCTGAGCTTGGAAGAACCCTCAACAAGTTAAGGTTCCATGGAGGGAAAGCAGGTCTGATGTCAGGAAGTCTCAAAATCTTCGAGACTGAAAGTACAGAAATTTGGCCTTTAAGGGAACAGGCTGATAAACCCTTAATCCAGGACATCCTACAAAAAAAAAATAAGAATTCTAGGAATTCTGAGAGAGTTTTAATGGTAATTCTTACACTCACTTTACAGATTTTGGGATAAATGCATCTTGCAATAGGCATTCTGGCCTGAATCAAAGTGACTAATGAATCTTGAGAAAGTGGAAGGGGATTCAAGTTCAATTGTGTTGAGTGTATTTGCCCTCTCCAGTAGAACTGGACTTTAATCCCACATGTGATGGCTTGTGGACTCTCACCTTATGAAACAAATTAAACTTTATGTCCATTTTTTTTTTTTTTTTTTATATGATCTATGGAAGACCTAGAGTTAGTAAATCTGTTGACATGCTGTTTATATTTATTGAATAAAATCGCAACCAAGCAGTGATTCAGAAACACACTATATCTTATCTAACATACTGTATGCTTATTAGGACCTTGAAACAAAGTATTTTAAGATTGTATAATAATGAAGTGCAATTATTGAAATATACCTTAGCTGCTTTATTTCTGTTTTTGAAAATTAACATATCCAAGAAACTACTAGCCAATACAAAAGAGTCAAATATAGAAAAGTAGATTAACAATGTAATTGGTACAGGAACTTTAGTCATTTGGCTATGGTTCAGGTGAGAACTAAGTCATATTCCAAATAAAATAAAATTATTTTCATAAATAATAAAAAAAAAAAATGTTATTTTTAAATGACTTAGGGCCTGATGATATTAAGCTCTCCTGTCAGATGAGATTATATAAAATGATCCTCCAGCACTGCTAGATCCCTCACGAGATTCTAAAATGACAGCTTTTGCTATACTTCTCCAAGGGGCGTTCCCTGCATTTCTGTATGTGAAGGACAAGCCCAATGGCCATATAGCATTGCATGACATGAAAGTTCATTACACTTTGTTCTTTGTATTTTATATTACTTTACACTTCAGATTATGTTCTTTAAGTTTTATTAAATTTATAGTGCAGAGAGATGCCTCCCGTAAACTTTTCACTCAGATGAGATCATCTAAAATGACCCTCCAGCACTGTGAGATCTCTCACAAAATTCTAGATAGGCTAATTCTACTATACTTCTCTAAGGGGCATTCAATGCATTTCAGTATGTAAAGTAGAGGCAAGCCCAGTGCAGTAAAGAACTGCATAACATAATAGTTTTGTTACACTTAAACTTTGTGTTTTATATTACTTTACACTTCAAAATGAGTCATGTTTTATTAACTTTAAGATTTGCACTTTCTATTTTATAAAGCATTTCGATTTTGTATGTAGCAGTATATTTTAGGATTGTGATTTTATAAATTCCGATTATGCTTTGACAGTTTGAGTAACTAACAAATTAGGGCCATACACACACACACACACACGTTTATTTTGTAAATTACATTTTTTTGTTTTTCAATTTACAATAAAGCTGACAACTTTAGTTTCCCAGAGAGCTTCATTACTTTCTATGTGCCTATTAATCAAACATTCTCTAGTTTGGAGATAAATTATAGTGCAGACTTCACAGGGGCTGAATTCTGTAAGAAAAAAAGGCAGAACTTGAAAGTCCTAGAGAGATGAGAGATGCTTTCCATACAAAGTAATGAGGTTCTCTGGGAAGCAACATTTCACTGGTAAGAGGAAAATTTACAGCTGAGCACCTGGGACTGATATAAAGTCTCAGTTTTCAGCAAATGCAAATTGAACTGAAATGTTTTCACTACAATTTAACTTGCTTTTGCCTCTTGTTTATTATACTTTTCTGTCAGTTAAATTAGTTTATTGTAAATTTTAATATAACTTCACCTGCATATGGCTGGCAAGAAAAATCAGTGAGACCAGCTTGTGTAAAATGCTTACAGCATTTCATGAGAATTGTAAGAGATTTGCATATACCCTTAGAACTCCCCTGTCCCTCACACTTTCAGAAGCGGTCAGTTTTTTCGTTTACAATGAAGCAAATACAAAGTGTAATGTAATTTGTAAAAGATACACATAAATATACAAATTATGATCCTAGTAACACATAAGCTTTGAAAGCATAATTGGAAATTGTGAAATCCCTGCAGTATACAGAATGTAAATGAATTAAAATACAAAACAGAAAGTGCAGGTGACAGAGCCAACTTCTGAAGTGGTAGGATGAGTCTATGTGAAGCTCCTGGCTTCAGTTTTATATATATATATATATATATATATATATATATATATATATATATATATATATATATATATATATATATATATATATATATATATATATATATATATTCCTTATTATAATTACTTTATTGTAACTTGATAATTTGAAAGCAAATTTTTGCTGCACGCCAACATCTGAATTCCAGAGCTAATAATAGACTGCAAGCCTGGCCTATGCTCTTCAGAAAAGCCAAGAAGACCCGCATGCATTTAGGCCTTGGAGGTTATATTTTATGAGCTTCATTCACAATGTGGCTTGGGCTGCTGCAAGAGTTCCCCTGCAGATATCTTGGTAACCGAGTAGTCTGAAACTCCAGTAAACTGGTTTCAATACACTATCATCGCTTTCAAGGTTCCTACATAGTCCTACGCTCATCTATTAGATGGAAAAACACTATGGCTGCGGTTAATAGGGGAGAAGAAACAGGGCGTTTATTATTATAACAAATTAGTCCTTCTACAGCAATTTATTACTAAAATCAGCGGAGGTTCAGAGAACTTAGAACGTTACAGAAGAAGTATGGTCATGGATGTTCTTAACAAATGGGAAGCAGATTTATGCCCGTTGATCCAGAGCCATTTAGAGGAGCTTGAACAGAGGTTAGTCTCACTGTTATATGGCTATGCATTCCTCCACCCCAAACGAGCAATTCCACCTCTGACATTCGGCGGCTGATAGCTGAAAATAGAGAGAATGAGGCAGCAGCATGTGAGTGATGGAAAAACAGACTAAGCCCCAAAACTCAGAGGCCACATAGATAGTCCGCTCCAGTATGGAAGACTGCTCTGCACTGAGACCTGTCATTATTTTGTCAGAATGCCCGGAGTATTTCACTGAGGCACAAAGAAAACAACAACCTATAGCCCACCAACATAGGACAGTGGTCAGTACAGAGGGTTCCCCAGAGGACAATGCAGGGGAAGGATCTGAAGAAAAGCTGCCTGTGTGTGTTACTCAGGGGAGGTGCGGCCGGCCTCCTTGAGTGTAACGAAGGTCTGGCTTATACTGTGATGAGAGACACAGTACCCAACATCGAGAGGTGAGAAGCCAAATAAGAGATTCCTACAAAGGTCTTAGTGCACGGACCTTATGGGGTCTACTAACAGTACTTTTCCCATGAAAATGAACACCACATGGATTTTGGGTACTGAGCCTTGACTGAATTTAGTTTTTTTCATAAGGACCTTATTCTCATGTTTATTCCCTTTTATTCAAGTTAATGATGGCTTCCAGGTCTGATACACAGTTTAAGGGATATTTTATCACATCTCGGATCTCAGCCCTTGGGACTTGTGGTCATTTTGAGTTGCTATGCTACTACTTAGTTCATTCAAATAACTGTTACTGTTATGTACTTCATGATAGTTATTTTCTTCTAGTTATTCTCTTCTGAGCCTTCATTCACTAATGTATAATAGATTATGTTGGCATTTATATGTTCTTAGTATATTATTAGGCAAACTGCAACCAACATTGATTCATATTACTTGTAGATATGATTAAGCTCAATATCTAATATGGGATCTAACATTTGGCATATTCTACAACCCCTATATAACTGACTACAGATCAGTGTAGATTAATCTTAATAAATCCCCATTTTTCCTCAAAATTAAGCCATGGTCCCTTAGGTAATTTTAAATTATGGTCTGTGTATTTGTGGGTTGTCTAGAGCTGTTGCTCTATTGTGCACGTTTGGCCATACGTAGCTATTGTAATTCAGCTCTAAAAAACCTTTAGTTCAGTTTCTGTAATTTTAGACAAGATGATAATTTCATTATCTCTCAAATCTACTATTCTTTGCACACAAGCTTTCCTATCTAACCTATACCTATGCAGCTAGGCAACATGCACATAATATTATATTGATAGAAGGGACAATGAGTATACTAAATATAGAGAAGTGCAACCAGTATTTACTCTCATATCTCCTACGTTAAAGTACTATGTCTGTTCTATATTCTATTCTCTGACATCATAAGGGACCAATACAGTAGACCTTCTTTATAAAATTTATCTACCCACATAAATCTAAGTCTTACCTTCTGAGAGCGGTTTACATAGATAGTTGTGGAGACCTCTCACTATAACATAGGTCCAAGAGTGGCCTGTTATGTCATATGTCCCCTATTTCCACTAGCATGATCTAAATCTGCTTTGCAGTCCAAGAGAGACCTTTTTTTATTCAGATGGGGAAGTTATTTTCTTTTTCAATTTTCAGTTTTTTAGGGGTCTAACTTTAATAAAAAAACATAATTTATGTAAGAACTTACCTGATAAATTCATTTCTTTCATATTAGCAAGAGTCCATGAGCTAGTGACGTATTGGGATATACATTCCTACCAGGAGGGGCAAAGTTTCCCAACCTTAAAATGCCTATAAATACACCCCTCACCACACCCACAATTCAGTTTACCGAATAGCCAAGAAGTGGGGTGATAAGAAGGAGCGAAAGCATCAAAAATAAGGAATTGAAATAATAGTGCTTTATTACAAAAAAATCATAACCACCACAAAAAAGGGTGGGCCTCATGGACTCTTGCTAATATGAAAGAAATGAATTTATCAGGTAAGTTCTTACATAAATTATGTTTTCTTTCATGTAATTAGCAAGAGTCCATGAGCTAGTGACGTATGGGATAGCAGATACCCAAGATGTGGAACTTCCACGCAAGAGTCACTAGAGAGGGAGGGATAAAATAAAGACAGCCAATTCCGCTGAAAATTAATCCACTACCCAAATCAAAAGTTTCAATTTTTATAATGAAAAAAAACTGAAATTATAAGCAGAAGAATCAAACTGAAACAGCTGCCTGAAGTACCATTCTACCAAAACTGCTTCTGAAGAAGAAAAAACATCAAAATGGTAGAATTTAGTAAAAGTATGCAAAGAAGACCAAGTCATTGCTTTGCAAATCTGATCAACAAAAGCTTCATTCTTCAAAGTCCAGGAAGTAGAAACTGACCTAGTAGAATGAGCTGTAATCCTCTGAGGCGGGGAATAACCCAACTCCAAATAAGCATGATGAATCAAAAGCTTAACCAAGATGCCAAAGAAATGGCAGAAGCCTTCTGACCTTTCCTAAAACCAGAAAAGATAACAAATAGACTAGAAGTCTTTCTGAAATCTGAGTAGCTTCAACATAATATTTCAAAACTCTTACCACATCCAAGAATGTAAGAATCTTACCAAAGAATTCTTAGGATTAGGACACAAGGAAGGGACAATAATTCCTCTACCAATGTTGTTAGAATTCACAACTTTAGGTAAAAATTGAAATGAGGACAGCAAAAACCACCTTATCCTGATGAAAAATCAGAAAAAGGAGATTCACAAGAAAAAACAGATAATTCAAAAACTGTTCCAGCTGAAGAGATGTCTAAAAAGAACAATACTTTCCATGAAAGTAATTAATGTCCAAAGAAAGCATATGCTCAAACAGAAGAGCCTGTAAAGCCTTCAGAACCAAATTAAGAATCCAAGGAGTAGAAATTGGCTTAAATGACAGGCTTGATACGAACCAAAGCCTGAAGAAAACAATGAATATCAGAAAGATTTACTGTGAAACAGCACAGAAAAAGCAGAGATTTGTCCTTTCAAGGAACATGCAGAAAAAAACTTATGAAGAAACTATAAAATCCTAGGAATTCTAAAAGAATGCCAAGAGAATTCATAAGAACAGCATCATGAGATGTAAATCTTCCAAACTCGATAATAAATCCTACTAGACATAGATTTACAAGCCTGCAATATAGTATTAATCACTGAGTCAGAGAAACTTCTATGACTAAGTACTAAGCATTACATTTTCATACCATCAAATTAATAATTTGAATTCCTGATGAAAAAAACGAATGTTAAGATATAAGGTCTGGCCTTAATGGAAGTAACCAAGATTGGCCAAGATGTGGCCATGCTAGAGCCACCAACCACACCAAAGATTGCTCTCTGATGATTTTGAAAATCACTCTTAAAAGAAGAACCAGAGATGAAAAAATATAGGCAGAATGATAATTCCAAGGAAGTGTCAATGCATACACTACTTCCGCAATGCATACACTACTTCCGCCTGAAGATCCCCGGACCTGAATAGGCCCCTGGGAAGTTCCTTATTTAGATGAGATGCCAACAGATCTATTTCTGGAAGCCCTAACATATGAAAAATTGAAAACATATCTGGGTAAAGAGACCATTCTCCCGGATGTAAAGCTTGATTAACAGAGATAATCCGCTTCCCAATGTCTATACCTGGGAAAAAGACCACAGAATTTAGACAGGAGCTGGATTTAGCCCAAGCAAATATCCGAGATACTTCTGTCACAGCCTAAGGACTGATAGTCCCACCCTGATAATTGACATACGCCACAGTTGTTACATTGTCTGAAAAAAACAATAAACATCTCTTCTTCAAAAAGAAACCAAACTGAAGAACTCTGAGAATGCACGGAGTTCCAAAATATCAAATGGTAATCTCACCTCCTGAGATTTCCAAACCCCTTGTGCTGACAGAGATCCTCAGACAGCCTCCCAACCTAAAAGACTCGCATCTGTAGAGATCATGGTCCAGGTTGAAAGAACCGAAGAGACCTGTAGAACTAAATGATGGTGATCTTAACCACCGAATCAAAGATAGTTAAACATTAGGATTCGAAGATATAAAAAGTGATATCCTAGAATCCCTGATAAAAAGAACCTCTAACCATGTCTTGAAGAAACAAAGTTGAATCGTATGAGATTCCGCAGAACGAAAAGACTGAGCCAGTACCACGAGACTGTCCAAAATAAGGAACACTGAGAACCTTGAAAAGATTCTTAGAACTGTCGCTAGACCAGAAGGAAAAGCAACAAATTGGTAATGCTTGTCAAAAAAGAGAATCTCAAAAAGATATGCATCTATTGTATCTATTGTAAACAAATAATGCATCACTGACCAAAAAAGGCAAAATAGACTATATAAACACCAGTCTAAAAGATGGTATACCTATATGACAATTCAGAAAGATTTTCTATCTTTAGAATAATGAATAGTCTTGAATAAAACCCCAAACCCATTTCCTAAAAATGGAACTGGAATAAATACCCCAGAAAACTTTAGGTCTGAGCAGCGCTTAATTCCCAACGGGTGATCAGCCGCGTTTCATCAAAACCCAAAATATATAGGAATGAAACACACTTAAGGAAAGTGTTAGCCTTACAGGAATAGCTGGAATATAATAGAGAAAAAAAGACTTCTCACAGACGGTTTTACTCTGAATCTTATTCTGTACCCAAAATCTAAGAAATTTGGACCGAATAGAACCAAACAAATTTCAAAAAAGTCTTAACCTGCCCCTTACCAGCCAAGCTGGAATACGGCACATACATGCAAATTTAGGGAGCGGATTTTGAACTAAAAAACTTCCAATTAAAAACATGTTACTTGGGTAAGAATTTAGGATTTCGTTCCTTAGTAAGAACAACAAAACTAATATAAGCTTAAAGTTTTAGTCTTAGAACTCTATCTTGAAGCCCAGAGCAACAGTTAAGAATTGAATCCAATTATGAACCAAATAATTGATTATCTTGGAAAAAAAGAAATATGGATTTTTTAGAAATCACAAAATTCTTCTAGCTAAAACAGCTAAAGACATAGATAAAACCTCATTTGCGAAAATATTCAATAAAATGAAGACACAAATTAAATTATTAGCATGTTAATCAAGTTAAAGGACCAGTCAACACACTGGACTTGCACAATCAACAAATGCAAGACAACAAGACAATGCAACAGCACCCAGTCTGAACTTCAAATAAGCAGCAGACTCTGTCCCTTTAACAATGCTAAATAAATCATAATCCGATACTTGATCTTAAAGTATCCCAACAGAAAAATGAAGCAAATGCAACATCATCCAAATAAATCACAGGTCCAAGAAAGTACCTGAAAATAAATAATTTTCCTTAAATAAGATACAACCATCTAAAGGAAAATAAATACTATTTTGCTATAGAAACAATAGCATATTTAGCAAGAGTAGAGATAGCCCCATAAAATTGGGGAACCCTCAAAACTGAAATTAACTGCCGGCAAAGAATAGAATTAAAAAACCCTTGAAGAAGGGATAAAGAAAATTCTCAGCCTATTCCATTCCCTAGTATCAGAAACTGGAAAAAAAACCTCTGAAAACACAGAAGATTAAATAAGCAGAAATAAAATGCTAGCTAGTCTTGAAAAAGAACTAGTTACCTCAATATCCAAAATAATCAACACCTCTTCAACAAAGAACAAATGTACTCTAATAAAAATAAAAAAGTAGATTTGTTAGTGTCAATATCTGATGAATAAAATTCTGAATGAGAAAAAACACCATCAGAGAAGGATGATTCAGTATGTTGTTGGTCATTTGAAACTTCATCAACTAAAAAAGAAGTTTGAAAAAGACCTAAAAATTTTATTAGAAGGTGCGATGTCAGACAAAGCCTTAACATAGAATCAGAAAAATATTCTTATAAATTTCGAAGTATATCTTGTACATAAGATGTAAAAAAAGAATAGCAATATATGAAGCATAAATACTAATAGATTCTGCATGTAAAAGTTTATCATGATAACTTATTACAAACCATAGCTAAAGATAACATTCATAACATTAAAATAAATGAACTTAGCTTTGGTAGGACTGATATCAGTCAACAGGAATTCCGTTAGCATGTTCTGATTCAGGAACAGTATACGAAATATCTTGCAATATGTAATAGAAAAAAAACAACATATAAAGCAAAATTATCAAATTCCTTAAATGACAGTTTCAGGAATGGGAGAAAAATGCAAAATAAATAAGTCTCTAGCAACCAGAAGCAGCAAAAAAATATGAGACTTAAATGTGACCCACATTATTGGGGCCAAATACAACGCCCATATCTTTTGGCGCCAAATATGATGTCACATCTTCTGACGCCGAAACCAACGCCCACATTTTTTGCGCAAAAAAAGTCTGAATACACATGCGTCAAAAAAATGACGGTAACTACGAACAACTCCGGTGTCAACTACGGCGCCGGAAATGACCAAGTTTTGCGCCAAAAATGACGCAATAAAATTAAGCATTTTCTGCCCCCGCAGGGAAAAATAGTCAATTGAAAATTTTTCAAGGTAAGGAAAAATATATATTCATATGCATTATCCCAAATAAGGAAACTGACAGTCTGAATGAAGGAATACTGATTATCCTGAATCATGGCAAATATAAGTTTAAAGAACATATATTTAGAACTTTACATATAAAGTGCCCAACCATAGCTTAGAGTGTCACAAAAAATAAGACTTAATTACCCCAGGACACTCATCTACATATAGTAGATAGCCAAACCAGTACTGAAACGAGAATCAGTATAGGTAATGGTATATAAGAGTATATCGTCAATCTGAAAAGGGAGGTAGGAGAAGAAATCTCTACGACCGATAACAGAGAACCTATGAAATAGATCCCCTAGAGGAAGACCATTGTATTCAAATAGGCATACTCTCTTTACATCCCTCTGACATTCACTGCACTCTGAGAGGAAAACCGGGCTTCAGCCTGCTGCGAAGCGCATATCAACGTAGAATCTAGCACAAACTTACTTCACACCACCTCCTGAATTGTGGGTGTGGTGAGGGGTGTATTTATAGGCATTTTAAGGTTTGGGAAACTTTGCCCCTCCTGGTAGGAATGTATATCCCATACGTCACTAGCTCATGGACTCTTGCTAATTACATGAAAGAAACAAAAATGAGGTTTAATTTCTATATTTTTAGTTTCACTTTACACATATGTTGTTTATATTAGATTATATATAGTATCCTCTTGACCAATGTCTAACACTTTATCCCAATTGTACTTAGTCTTAGAGTTAGTTTTCGTTTTCAGCATTAGAGTTAGTTTCTTTTTCAGCATCCTCCTAATAGTAGGTTAAGTAAACAGTGTTTTCTCTTGGAGATTTTATTATATTCTAGACTATTACAACAATTATGTATGTATATATCTTTTGATGTCATGTTACTAACAAATTGTAAGCCTACTACTTTGCCATTGTAACACGGTCATTGTTATATGTTGTAAACTAAAAAAAAACTCAAAAAAACATTTAAAAAAAAAAAAAGTGCAAAGCTAAATTTAATAAAACATGACTCATTCTTAAGTTTAAAGTAATATACAATACAAAAGGAATGACCCGTAGAGAAGTATTGCCCACAGTTTTATTAGAGTTCTCACAGTGCTGGAGGATCATTTTAGATCTCATATGAGTGGGAAAGTTTATGGGAGGCATCTTTCTGCACTATTATTTCTCTCCAAGCAGGATAACCTTTTATCATGCCTTTAATCTGTTGCGGTCTGAATAGGCCAATATTTTATGTAATTTTGCATTTGAAAACTTGTTCACTTGGTTCAGCCTCATTCAAGACATTATTTGGGATAACTACTGATCCAGCCGACACTATCTGGAGTGGAAAAGTGCCAGGACAATATACAAAAATCAGCAACGCAGCTTACACATGATAAATCCTAGATGATATTTTATATCTAAAGCAATATCATCAGTGTAAATTATATCGCACAACACAAACTATTTACCAATATGTCTTTTAAACTGGATTGCATTCAGCCCTGCAGAAAACCCACACCAGTCAGCGTAGTGCTCTTGCAAGCTTAGTTTCTGTGCATTAGAGGCTTATTTTCCAGTGATACTCCTCGATAATGGGATGCAAACTATCATTTTCCGTATTATTTGGGGGCTTTAGGTTGTCTTTCAAGTGAACTATTATATGCCAGTTTCTATGCACTTCTTAGGTTCAATATTGGTAAATCTTGTTGAGCTAGGAAAGGTACATTCCAATTAAATATGTAAAATAAATTGTTTGTATTTCTTAAAGAATATCAATATCATCTTTTGAAGAACTTCTTAGTTACAATTAAAATCCAAATTTTGTTGGCAAAACAAATTATGCTTACCAGATAATTGCATTTCCTTCTGTATAAGGAGAGTCCACGCTTCATTCCTTACTGTTGGAAAATACGGAACCTGGCCACAGGAGGCAAAGACACCCCAGCCAAAGGCTTAAATACCTCTACCACTTCTCCTATCCACCCAGTCAGTTCTGCCGAGGGAACAATGAACAGTAGGAGAAATAGCAGGGTATAAAAGGTGCCAGAAGAAAACACAAAATTTAGGGGTCCGCCCATCGGAGAAACACGGGCAGGAGCCGTGGACACTAATCTAAGGGCACCACTGCCTGCAAAACCTCTCTCCCGAAGGCTGTTTCAGCTGAAGCAAAAACATCAAACTTGTAAAATTTAGAAAAAATAGAAAAAGTGTGTAAGGGGGACCTTACAAATCTGATCCAAAGAGGCCTCATTCTTAAAGGCCCAAGAGGAAACCACTGCTCTAGTAGAATGAGCCGTAATTCTCTGAGGAGATCTATATCAAGCTGTTTCATAGGTTAAGCGGATACGACTCCTCAACCAAAAGGATAAGGAAGTCGAAGAGACCTTCTGACCCCTACACTTCCCAGAATATGTCACAAACAAGGAAGAAGTTTGTCTAAAATCCTTAGTAGCTTGAAGATAAAACTTCAAAGCACGAACCATAATCTAAATTATGAAATAAACATTCCTTCAAAGAAGGAGGATTAGGAAACAAAGAAGGGACCACAATCTCTTGATTGATGTTGCGGTCTGACACAACTTTAGGGAGAAACCCTAACTTAGTACGTAGGACAGCCTTATCTGAATGAAACACCAGTTAAGGAGGCTCACACTGCAAGGCGGCAATCTCAGATACCCTACGCGCCGAGGCAATAACCAGTAGAAAGAGAACTTTCCAGGACAACAATTTAATATCAATTTCATGCATAGGCTCAAACTGAGCCCGTTGCAAAACTTTAAGAATCAGATTCAGACTCCAAGGGGGAGCCGAAGATCTGAACACAGGTCTGAACCCAATCAGAGCCCTAACAAAAGACTGAACATCTGGAAGCTCAGAGAGCCTCTTGTGCAGTAAAACAGACAAGGCCGAAATCTGACCCCTCAGGGAACTGGCCGAAAGACCCTTCTCTAGACCATCCTGAAGAAACAACAGAATCCTGGCAACCTTAACTTTATGCCAAGGAAAACCACGCTCTTCACACCAGAATAAGTAGGTTCTCCACACCTTATGATAGATGCGATGAGTAACAGGCTTACGAGCTTGGATGAGAGTATCAATAACTCTCTCAGAAAAACCTCTCTTGGCTAGGACTAAGTGTTCAATCTCCATGCAGTCAGCCTCAGAGAATCTAGATTTTGATTTACAAAAAGCACCTTGTTCCAGCAGATCCCTATGACCAGGTAACTTCCATGGAGGAGGAGATGACATTTGCTCACTAGGTCCGCGAACCACGTCCTTCGCGGTTACGAGGGAGCAATCAGTATTACTGATGTCTGCTCCTGCTTGATGCGGGCCACTACCGAGAAAGGAGCGGTAAAGGCAGAAAAAGGTAGATTAGATAACACCTCCAAGGCACCTATTAGCTCCATCTAAGGATCCCTGGACCTCGACCCATATCTGGGTAGTTTGGTATTGAGACGAGATGCCATGAGACCTATCTCCGGCATCCCCCACCTGTAGCATATCTCCGCAAACTCTCGGGATGGAGAGACCATTCCCCCGGATGAAAAGATTGCCTGCTGATAAAATCCGCTTCCCAGTTGTCCACACCCGGAATGTGGATCGCTGACAGCAAACAGCTGTGGGCCTCCACCCACTCCAGAATCCGAGATACTTCCCTCATTGCTAGGAAGCTTCTTGTCCCCCCATGATGGTTGATGCAAGCCACCGAGGTTATATTGTCTGATTGGAATCTGATAAACCGGAACAAACCCGGCAGCAGCAAAGCCTTCAGAGCATTGTAGATTGCTGGAAGCTCCAAAATATTGATCGGGATAGAGAGTTCCTCCTAAAACCACAGGCCCTGTGCCTTCTTGGCACCCCAAAGAGCTCCCCATCCTGAGAGGCTCGCGTCCATAGTCACAATCTCCCAGGATGGTCTGAGAAACAGATGATCTGGACAGAGCCACCAAGAGAGCGATTCTCTCGACCGGTTGTCCAGGGAAATCTGTTGACAGATCCGAATGATCGCCGTTCTACTGCCTCAGCATGCACAACTGTATCGGTCTGAGATGGAACCTGAATAATGTCCTTGCTGGACACCATGAGACCAATGACCTCTATACACTGATCCACAGATGGCCTTAAGGAGGTCCGGAGGGCAAGACATGCCAAATCTAGCTTGCACCGTCTCTGGTTGGTTAGAAATATCCTCATGGATATTGAATCTATTATAGTACCCTGGTGCTTGGAATGAGAGAACTCTTCTCTAAGTTTATCTTCCATCCATGTGTTCGAAGAAGAGAGAGAAGAGATACCGAATGGTCCTCTGCTAGCCGAAAGGATGGTGCTTGAACCAGAATGCCCTCCAAGTAGGGAGCTACTGCTATAGCTTGGGTTCTGGAGATGGCCAGGAGAGTTCCTAGAACCTTTGTAAAGATTCATGTTGCCGTAGCTAGACCAAACGGAAGTGCAATGAACTGGAAGTGTTGATCCAGGAACGCAAACCATAGGAACTGGAAGTGGTCCCTGTGGATTGGAACATGAAGGTAAGCATCCTTCAGCTCTATAGTGGTCATGAACTGTCCTTCCTGAACTAGAGGAAGAATGCACCTTATTGTCTCCATCTTGAACGAGAGGACATTTAGAAATGTTTTTAAGCACTTTAGGTTCAGAATTGGGCAGAAAGTTACCTCTTTCTTTGGGACCACAAACAGGTTTGAGTAGTATCCCGAACCTCTATCTGCGATAGGAACCGGGACAATGACCCCCAAGGAGGACAGATCCTGCACGCACCCCAGTAAGACTTCCCTCTTTTCTGGTTTTAAAGACAGGCTTGAGAGGAGAAATCTGCCCTTGGGTGGATGAGATTTGAAACCTATCTTGTATCCCTGAGCTTTGACCTCCAGGAACCACGGATCCTGCACGTCCCTGGACCAAGCGTCTGAAAACAGTGACAATCTTCCCCCTACATGATACGGCTTTGGATCGGGAGCCGCCCCTACATGCTGACTTGTTCTCGGCTGGCTTCTTGTTCTGCTTGGATTTATTCCAGGGTTGAGCCAGCTTCCAAGTGCTCTTGGTTTGCTCGGGCTTAGAAGAGGACTGCTGACATTGGGACTTGCCAGAATGAAATAAACGAATATTAGATCCTTGTCCCTTAGATTTGTTCTTTTTATCCTGAGGTAGGAAGGCACTCTTGCCCCCTGCAACCGTGGAGATAATGGAGTCCAGGCCTGGACAAAATAAAATGTTTCCCTTAAAAGGGAGGGAAAGTAGTCTAGACTTAGAAGTCATGTCCGCAGACCAGGACTTCAGCCAGAGCGCTCGACACGTCTGCACTGAGAAAAAGGAAATTTATGCATACCTGATAAATTTATTTCTTTTACGATTTCACGGATTTCATCCTTAATTATGGGAATATCGCCTCCTGGTCAGCAGGAGGAGGCAAAGAGCACCACAGCAGAGCTGTATATATAGCTCCTCCCTTCCCTCCCACTCCAGTCATTCGACCGAAGTTAGGAAGAGAAAGGAAAAGTCAAGGTGCAGAGGTGACTGAAGTTTAACAAAATAAAGACCTGTCTTAGAAAAAAACAGGGTGGGGCGTGGACTCGTCGTATCGTAAAAGAAATAAATTTATCAGGTAAGCATACGTTTTCTTTTCTTTTACAAGATACGACGAGTCCACGGATTTCATCCTTACTTATGGGATACAATACCAAAGCTATAGGACACGGATGAAAGGGAGGGACAAGACAGGAACCTAAATGGAAGGCACCACTACTTGAAGAACCTCTCTCTCAAACACAGCCTCGGACGAGGCAAAAGTATCAAATTTGGAAAAAGTGTGAATAGACGACCAAGTTGCAGCCTTGCAAATCTGTTCAACAGAAGCATCATTTTTAAATGCCCATGAGGAAGCCACAGCCCTAGTGGAATGAGCCGTAATTCGTTCAGGAGGCTGCTGTCCAGCAGTCTCATATGCAAAACGGATGATACTCTTCAGCCAAAAAGAAAGAGAGGTAGTCGTAGCTTTCTGACCCCTACGTTTCCCAGAAAAAACAACAAATAATGAAGATGATTGACGAAATTCCTTATTCGCCTGCAAGTAAAACTTCAGGGCACGGACTACGTCCAAATTATGTAACAGACGCTCCTTCTTAGAAGAAGGATTAGGACACAATGAAGGAACAACAATTTCCCGATTAATATTTTTATTGGAAACAACCTTAGGAAGAAAACCAGGTTTGGTACGCAACACTACCTTATCCGAATGGAAAATAAGATAAGGAGAATCACATTGTAATGCTGAAAGCTCAGAAACTCTGCGAGCAGAAGAAATAGCACCCAAAAATAAAACTGTACAAGATAACAACTTAATATCTATGGAATGCATAGGTTCAAACGGAACCCCTTGAAGAACATTAAGAACTAAATTCAAACTCCAAGGAGGAGCAATTGGTCTAAACACAGGCCTGATTCTAGTCAGAGCCTGACAAAAAGATTGAACATCCGGAACATTTGTGTAGCAAGATAGATAGAGCAGAAATCTGTCCCTTTAAGGAACTTGCTGACAACCCTTTCTCCAATCTTTCTTGGAGAAAAGATAAAATCCTAGGAATTCTAATCTTACTCCATGAGTAGCCCTTGGATTCGCACCAATAAAGATATTTACGCCATATCTTATGGTAAATTTTTCTATTAACAGGCTTATGTGCCTGAATCAAGGTATCAATGACCGAATCAGAGAACCCTCGCTTAGATAAAATCAAGCGCTCAATCGCCAAGCAGTCAGCTGCAGAGAAATTAGATTTGGATGATGGAAGGGTCCCTGAATGAGAAGGTCCTGCCTCAATGGAAGCTTCCACGGTGGCAGAGATGACATGTCCACCAAATCGGCATACCAAGTCCTGCAAGGCCACGCAGGAGCAATGAGGACCACCGAAACCTTCTCCTGTTTGACTCGAGCAATCACCTGGGGAAGGAGAGCAAACGGAGGGAACACATAAGCTCGGTTGAATGACCAAGGCACTGCCAAGGCATCTATCCGTTCGACCCGAGGATCCCTGGACCTGGATCCGTATCTCGGAAGGTTGGCATTCTGACGAGATGCCATAAGATCCAGCTCCGGCCTGCCCCATCTGAGAATCAGGTTGGCAAAGACCTCCGGATGGAGTTCCCATTCCCCCGGATGAAACGTCTGTCTGCTCAAAAAATTCACCTCCCAGTTGTCCACTCCTGGGATGTAGATTGCTGACAGAAAACAAGAGTGAGCCTCCGCCCACTGAATTATCTTGGATACTTCTGTCATCGCTAAGGAACTCCTTGTTCCTCCCTGATGATTGATGTTATCCACAGTCATGATGTTGTCTGACTGGAATCTGATGAATTTGGCCGAAGCCAACTGAGGCCAAGCCTGAAGTGCATTGAATATTGCTCTAAACTCCAGAATATTGATGGGAAATAGAGACTCCGACCAAGTCCACACACCCTGAGCCTTCAGGGAGTTCCAGACTGCACCCCATCCTATCAGGCTGGCGTCGATGTCACTATCACCCATGAGGGTCTGCGGAAGCACGTCCCTTGGGACAGATGATCCGGCGACAACCACCAAAGAAGAGAGAGTCCCTTGTCTCCTGATCCAGATCTATTTGAGGAGACACATTTGCATAATCTCCATTCCATTGTCTGAGCATGCTCAGTTGTAGAGGTCTGAGATGAAAACGAGCAAACAGAATGATGTCCATTGCAGCCACCATCAATCCAATTTCCTCCATGCATTGAGCCACTGACGGCTGAGGGATCGGCATGTATTCAGTATCTTTAACTTTCTGACTTCCGTCAATAAGATCTTCATGGATAGAGAGTCGATTAGAGTTCCCAGGAAAGGAACCCTTGTCTGTGAAATTAGTGAACTCTTTTCTAGATTCACCTTCCACCCGTGAGTCCTTAGAAAGGACAGAACAATGTCGGTATGAGACTTTGTCAGCTGATAAGACGACGCCTGGATCAGAATATCGTCCAGATAAGGCGCCACTGCAATGCCCCGCGGCCTGAGAACCGCCAAAAGAGACCCCAGAATCTTTGTGAAAATTCTGGGTGCTGTGGCCAGACCGAAAGGAAGGGCCACGAACTGAAAATGTTTGTCCAGAAAGGCAAACCTCAGGAACTTGTGATGATCTCTGTGGATAGGAATATGAAGATATGCATCCTTTAAATCCACGGTAGTCATATATTGACCCTCCTGGATCAATGGAAGAATTGTACGAATAGTCTCCATCTTGAAGGATGGAACTCTGAGAAACTTGTTTAGACTTTTGAGATCTAAAATGGGTCGGAACATTCCCTCTTTTTTTCTGAACCACAAAGAGATTTGAGTAAAACCCCTGCCCCTGTTCCTGTATTGGAATGGGACAAATTACTCCCATGGAGTAGAGGTGTCTTACACAACGTAATAACGTCTCTTTTTATCTGGTCTACAGACAATCGGGAAATAAGAAACCTTCATCTGGGAAAGGAATTTCTTTCATGTAATTAGCAAGAGTCCATGAGCTAGTGACGTATGGGATATACATTCCTACCAGGAGGGGCAAAGTTTCCCAAACCTTAAAATGCCTATAAATACACCCCTCACCACACCCACAAATCAGTTTTACAAACTTTGCCTCCTATGGAGGTGGTGAAGTAAGTTTGTGCTAGATTCTACGTTGATATGCGCTCCGCAGCAGGTTGGAGCCCGGTTTTCCTCTCACCGTGCAGTGAATGTCAGAGGTATGTGAGGAGAGTATTGCCTATTTGAATGCAATGATCTCCTTCTACGGGGTCTATTTCATAGGTTCTGTGTTATCGGTCGTAGAGATTCATCTCTTACCTCCCTTTTCAGATCGACGATATACTCTTATATATATATACCATTACCTCTGCTGATTTTCGTTTCAGTACTGGTTTGGCTTTCTACAAACATGTAGATGAGTGTACTGGGGTAAGTAAGTCTTATTTTCTGTGACACTCTAAGCTATGGTTGGGCACTTTTTTATAAAGTTCTAAATATATGTATTCAAACATTTATTTGCCTTGACTCAGGATGTTCAACATTCCTTATTTTCAGACAG
Source organism: Bombina bombina (assembly GCF_027579735.1). NCBI lineage: Eukaryota > Metazoa > Chordata > Amphibia > Anura > Bombinatoridae > Bombina > Bombina bombina. The sequence goes on along the minus strand of NC_069499.1, from coordinate 1,281,727,586 downwards.
TCAGTTTCATATTTGGGATAATGCATTTGATTCAATCATTTTTTCTTACCTTAAAAAATTTGACTTTTTCCCTGTGGGCTGTTAGGCTCGCGGGGGCTGAAAATGCTTCATTTTATTGCGTCATTCTTGGCGCGGACTTTTTTGGCGCAAAATTTTTTTCTGTTTCCGGCGTCATACGTGTCGCCGGAAGTTGCGTCATTTTTTGACGTTCTTTTGCGTCAAAAGTGTCGGCGTTCCGGATGTGGCGTCATTTTTGGCGCCAAAAAGCATTTCGGCGCCAAATAATGTGGGCGTCTTATTTGGCGCTAAAAAAATATGGGCGTCACTTTTGTCTCCACATTATTTAAGTCTCATTATTTATTGCTTCTGGTTGCTAGAAGCTTGTTCACTGGCATTTTTTTCCCATTCCTGAAACTGTCATTTAAGGAATTTGATCAATTTTGCTTTATATGTTTTTTCTATTACATATCGCAAGATGTTCCACGTTGCAACTGAGTCAGAAGATACTTCAGGAAAATCGCTGCCCGGTGCTGGAGCTACCAAAGCTAAGTGTATCACTTTTGGTATCTGTTCCTTCAGCTGTTTGTATTAAATCTTATGACAAACTTGTTAATGCAGATAAAATTTCCTTTAGTACTGTTACATTACCTGTTGCTGTTCCGTCAATATCTAATACTCAGAGTGTTCCTGATAACATAAGAGATTTTGTTTCTAAATCCATTAAGAAGGCTATGTCTGTTATTTCTCCTTCTAGTATACATAAAAGTCTTTTAAAACTTCTCTTTTTTCAGATGAATTTTTAAATGAACATCATCATTCTGATACTGATAATGGTTCTTCTGGTTCAGAGGTTTCTGTCTCAGAGGTTGATGCTCATAAATCTTTGTATTTGTTCAAGATGGAATTTATTCGTTCTTTATTTAAAGAAGTATTAATTGCATTAGAAATAGTGGATTCTGGTCCTCTTGATACTAAAACGAAACGTTTAAATAAGGTTTTTAAATCTCCTGTAGTTATTCCAGAAGTGTTTCCTGTCCCTGATGCTATTTCTGAAGTAATTTCCAGGGAATGGAATAATTTGGGTAATTCATTTACTCCTTTTAAAACATTTTAAGCAATTTTATCCTGTGCCATCTGACAGATTAGAGTTTGGGACAAAATCCCTAAGGTTAAAGGGGCTGTCTCTACTCCTGCTATATTTTTAGCGGATGTTGCTGCAGCTTCAACTTTTTGGTTAGAAGCTTTAGCGCAACAAGTAACAGATCATAATTCTCATAGCATTATTATTCTATAACATGCTAATTATTTTATTTGTGATGCCATCTTTGATATCATTAGAATTGATGTCAGGTATATGTCTCTAACTATTTTAGCTAGAAGAGCTTTATGGCTTAAAACTTGGAATGCCGATATGTCTTCTAAGTCAACTTTGCTATCCCTTTCTTTCCAGGGTAATAAAGTATTCGGTTCTCAGTTGGATTCTTTTATCTCAACTGTTACTGGAAGGAAGGGAACTTTTTTACCACAGGATAAAATATCTGAGGTAAATTTAGGTCTAATAATTGTTTTCGTTCCTTTCATCACAACAAGGAACAAAAGCCTGATCCTTCATCCTCAGGAGCGGTATCAGTTTGGAAACCTTCTTCACTTTGGAATATATCCAAGCCTTATAGAAACCCAAAGCCAGCTCCTAAGTCCCCATGAAGGTGCGGCCCTCATTCCAGCTCAGCTGGTATGGGGCAGTTTACATTCTTTTCAAAGAAATTTGGATAAATTCCGTTCACAATCTCTGGTTTCAGAACATTGTTTCAGAAGGGTACAGAATTGGCTTCAAGTTAAGGCCTCCTGCAAAGAGATTTTTTTCTTTCCCGTGTCCCAGAAAACCCAGCAAAGGCTCAAGCATTTCTGAAATGTGTTTCAGATCTAGAGTTGGCTGGAGTAATTATGCCAGTTCCAGTTCTGGAACAGGGGCTGGGGTTTTATTCTATCTCTTCATTGTACCAAAGAAGGTCAATTCCTTCAGACCAGTTCCGGATCTATCAATATTGAATCGTTAGGTAAGGATACCAACATTCAAAATGGTAACTGTAAGGACTATCCTGCCTTTTGTTCAGCAAGGGCATTATATGTCTACAATAGATTTACAGGATGCATATCTGCATATTCCGATTCATCCAGATCACTTTTAGTTTCTGAGATTCTCTTTTTTAGACAAGCATTACCAGTTTTGTGGCTCTACCGTTTGGCTTAGCATCAGCTCCAAGAATTTTTACAAAGGTTCTTGGTGCCCTTCTGTCTGTATTCAGAGAACAGGGTATTGGTATTTCCTTATTTGGACGATATCTTGGTACTTGCTCAGTCTTCACATTTAACAGAATCTCATACGAATCGACTTGTGTTGTTTCTTTAAGATCATGGTTGGAGGATCAATTTACCAAATAGTTCATTGATTCCTCAGACAAGGGTAACCTTTTTAGGTTTCCAGGTAGATTCAGTGTCTATGACTCTGTCTTTGTCAGACAAGAGAAGTCTAACATTGATATCAGCTTGTCAAAACCTTCAGTCACAATCATTCCCTTTGGTAGCCTTATGCATGGAAATTTTAGGTCTTATGTCTGCTGCATCGGACGCAATCTCCTTTGCTCATTTTCACATGCGACCTCTTCAGCTCTGTATGCTGAACCAATGGTGCAGGGATTACACAAAGATATCTCAATTAATATCTTTAAAACCGATTGTACGACACTCTCTGACGTGGTGGACAGATCACCATCGTTTAGTTCAGGGGGCTTCTTTTGTTCTTCCGACCTGGACTGTAATTTCAACAGATACAAGTCTTACAGGTTGGGGAGCTGTGTGGGGGTCTCTGACAGCACAAGGGGTATGGGAATCTCAGGAGGTGAGATTACGATCAATATTTTGGAACTCCGTGCAATTTTCAGAGCTCTTCAGTCTTGGCCTCTTCTGAAGAGAGAATCGTTCATTTGTTTTCAGACAGACAATGTCACAACTGTGGCATACATCAATCATCAAGGAGGGACTCACAGTCCTCTGGCTATGAAAGAAGTATCTCGAATTCTGGTTTGGGCGGAATCCAGCTCCTGTCTAATCTCTGCGGTTCATTTCCCAGGTATAGACAATTGGGAAGCGGATTATCTCAGTCGTCAAACGTTGTATCCGGGCGAATGGTCTCTTCACCCAGAGGTATTTCTTCACATTGTTCAAATGTGGGAACTTCCAGAAATAGATCTGATGGTTTCTCATCTAAACAAGAAACTTCCCAGGTATCTGTTCAGATCCCGGGATCCTCAGGCGGAGGCAGTGAATGCATTATCACTTCCTTGGAAGTATCATCCTACCTATATCTCTCCGCCTCTAGTTCTTCTTCCAAGAGTAATCTCCAAGATTCTGAAGGAATGCTCGTTTGTTCTGCTGGTAGCTCCAGCATGGACGGATTCTTTTTCGGATGGCCTCTTGCTAACCGTGGGCTCTTCCGTTAAGACCAGACCTTTTGTCGCAAGGTCCTTTTTTCCATCAGGATTTCAAATCTTTAAATTTAAGGGTATGGAGATTGAACGCTTGATTCTTGGTCAAAGAGGTTTCTCTGACTCTGTGATTAATACTATGTTACAGGCTCGTAAATCTGTATCTAGAGAGATATATTATAGAGTCTGGAAGACTTATATTTCTTAGTTTCTTTTCATCATTTTTCCTGGCATTCTTTTAGAATTCCGAGAATTTTTAACAGTTTCTTCAGGATGGTTTAGATAAAGGTTTGTCCGCAAGTTCCTTGACAGGACAAATCTCTGCCCTTTCTGTTCTTTTTCACAGAAAGATTGCTAATCTTCCTGATATTCATTGTTTTGTACAAGACTTGGTTCGTATAAAACCTGTCATTCAGTCAATTTCTCCTCCTTGGAGTTTGAATTTGGTTCTGGGGGCTCTTCTAGCTCCTCCTTTTGAACCCATGCATTCATTTGGACATTAAACTTCTTTCTTGGAAAGTTTTGTTTCTTTTGGCCATCTCTTCTGCCAGAAGAGTCTCTGAATTATCTGCTCTTTCTTGTGAGTCTCCTTTTCTGATTTTTCATCAGGATAAGGCGGTGTTGCGAACTTCTTTTGAATTTTTTCCTAAGGTTGTGTATTCTAACAACATTAGTAGAGAAATTGTGGTTCCTTCATTATGTCCTAATCCTAAGAATTCTAAGGAGAAATCATTGCATTCTTTGGATGTTGTTAGAGCTTTGTAATATTATGTTGAAGCTACTAAGTCTTTCCGAAAGACTTCTAGTCTATTTTTCATCTTTTCTGGTTCTAGAAAAAGCCAGAAAGTTTCTGCCATTTCTTTGACATCTTGGTTGAAATCTTTAATTCATCATGCCTATGTCGAGTCGGGTAAAACTCCGCCTCAAAGGATTACAGCTCATTCTACTAGGTCAGTTTCTACTTTCTGGGCGTTTAGGAATGAAGCTTCGGTTGGTCAGATTTGCAAAGCAGCAACTTGGTCCTCTTTGCATACTTTTACTAAATTCTACCATTTTGATGTGTTTTCTTCTTCTGAAGCAGTTTTTGGTAGAAAAGTACTTCAGGCAGCGGTTTCAGTTTGAATCTTCTGCTTATGTTTTCATTAAACTTTATTTTGGGTGTGGATTATTTTCAGCAGGAATTGGCTGTCTTTATTTTATCCCTCCCTCTCTAGTGACTCTTGCGTGGAAAGATCCACATCTTGGGTAGTCATTATCCCATACGTCACTAGCTCATGGACTCTTGCTAATTACATGAAAGAAAACATAATTTATGTAAGAACTTACCTGATAAATTCATTTCTTTCATATTAGCAAGAGTCCATGAGGCCCACCCTTTTTTGTGGTATTTATGATTTTTTTGTATAAAGCACAATTATTCCAATTCCTTATTTTATATGCTTTCGCACTTTTTTCTTATCACCCCACTTCTTGGCTATTCGTTAAACTGATTTGTGGGTGTGGTGAGGGGTGTATTTATAGGCATTTTAAGGTTTGGAAAACTTTGCCCCTCCTGGTAGGAATGTATATCCCATACGTCACTAGCTCATGGACTCTTGCTAATATGAAAGAAATTAATTTATCAGGTAAGTTCTTACATAAATTCTGTTTTTTGAACTCCAACTGATACCCTTGAGACACGATTTCTAGTGTCCAGGGATCCTGAACGTCTCTTATCCAAGCCTGGACAAAGAGAGAAAGTCTGCCCCCTACTAGATCCGGTACTGGATCGGGGGCCGCCCCTTCATTCTGTCTTCGTAGCAGCAGCAAGGTTCTTGGGCTGTTTACCTTTGTTCCAAGACTGGTTGGGTCTCCATGTGGACTTGGCTTGTGAATAATTCCCTTCCTGTTTAGTGGAAGAGGAAGAGGGGACTCCCTTGAAATTTCTAAAGTTACGAAAAATACTCTGTCGTCCCCTTTGCTTAGATGTTTTATCTTGACGGAGGAGGTGACCCTTACCTCCGTAATGTCAGAAATGATTTCTTTCAAGTCAGGTCCGAATAGGGTCTTTCCCTTGAAAGGAATAGCGAAAAGCTTGGATTTAGAGGACACATCCGCAGACCAAGATTTTAACCATAAGGCTCTTTGTGCTAAGATGGAGAATCCCGAACTCTTAGCCGCCAATTTGGTGATCTGAAAGGAAGCATCCGTAATAAAAGAATTAGCTTAAGGGCTTTAATTCTAGTCTGTATTTCTTCCAAAGAAGTCTCAGTCCTAAGAGACTCTTCTAGGGTGTCAAACCAAAAAGCTGCCGCAGTCGTGACTGTTACAATGCAGGCCGCCGGTTGCAATAAGAACCCTTGAGAAGACCCTCAAACTTCTTATCCATGGGGTCTTTGAAGGCACAACTGTCCTCGATAGGGATAGTCGTACACTTAGCCAGGGTAGAGATAGCTCCCTCCACCTTAGGGATCGTCTGCCAAGAATCCCGAACAGTGTCAGCTATAGGGTACATTTTATTAAAAATAGGGGAAGGGGAGAACGGGATACCCGGTCTTTCCCATTCCCTTGCAATAATGTCCAAAATTCTCTTAGGAACCGGAAAAACGGCAGAACCTCCAAATATCTGTCCATCTTACTCAATTTCTCTGGCGGGACCACAATAGAGTCACAGTCGTCCAGAGTCCCCAAAACCTCTCGTAGCAAAAGCCGGAGGTGTTCAAGCTTAAACCTGAAGGACATTACGTCCGAATCTGTCGGGGGCAATGCACTTCCTGAGTCAGACAGTTTCCCCTCAGACAGAACCACCGTACCCCCCAATTCAGAGCCCTGGGAGGGTACATCGGAGATCGCCATCAAAGCATCAGAAGTCACAGGGACCGCATGGGCCTCTTTCCTACCGCGTTTGCCTTGCAATGCTGGCAACTTAGATAAAACTGCAGTCATATCCTACAGAGTGAATGAAGCAGATGCAGTGGAAGAACACGGCGTCGCCTGAGCGGGCGTTAAAGGCTGTGACGCTTGGGGAGAAAGTTGCGGCATACCCTGAATCTCATCAGTCTGAGAAACATCCTAAGATATACTTGCATTAAAGAAAATTTGTTCTTTAAACTGTAAAGCCCTCTCAGTACATGAGGGACAAAAAGGAATAGGGGGTTTCACATTGGCATCTAAACACATAGACCATGTACTGTCCTGAAGGTCAGCCATGACAAAAGATAAGCAAATAGCAATATTGGTCATGGTACTGTAGATAAATTGTAAATAAAATAACAAGCAAGTAGTTAATATAAGTGAAAACAAATATGTTGAAAAAAAACGAGTGTACTGTGCCTTTAAAAAATAAAACGTTACAATTTTTTACTCTGCAGCACTCGCATGTAAAAGCAGGGAAGCACCGTTAGGTTACACTAGCTTTTCTTACAAGCAGTTAATATGATCTACCCGCTAAAAGTGTGAAAAATCTGAGGGACAGAAAATACACTTGCACCTAGCCACAGCTCTGCTGCGGCGCCTACCTGTCCCGATAAGCCAACAAATAGTACTCTGTGAACTGCGTGCCTAAGACCGCTTGTGAAGATGACTGAGACAAGCAGACTTAGGAAAACACCGGAGCCTCGAGGTACACTGCCGTCGGGAACCCGGAACACCAACTGCGCGGCTAAGCGCACAAACGTTAAGCCCCGCCCTTCACAGGCGGTAGTCTAACCCCGATAAGGAGAACCACATGGGGAATACAAATGTCGGAAAGAGACAACTTTGGAATAAACAATGTGCCCCCAATGACTTTTGAATAAACAATGTGCCCCCTTGAAAAGTCCTGTGCCTGTCAAATGCTAAGGCATAATAATTGGAGTAAGAACTCCCTAAACAGTCCCCAGCGTCAAGCCCACATTCAATGTGCAATCGCAATGTAACCGGGCTAATAACTTAAAAAGCCCACTGTTATCGCCTCACAGCTGAATTCTCCAGCTCACATAATAAAGGGGGGAAACATCCATGCATATAAATTACTCTTGCAAGTTGATTACCCCTTCCTGGTGTAGGAAATAATGGCCAGTCTGTTGTGAGCTACATCGTCTCCCCAGAATCAAAAGACTGTACATAGCTCAATGCTGAGTGCAGCATGAACCTGTCCCACACGAAGAAGAGGTCCTTTTCATCACCTCCTGCAGATCTGTGGGAACAAACAGGGTCTTAGATAATATCTGCTAAGACCATCAGCAGAGCAGCAAACGGTATGGGAGGCGCAGAGAGAATGTAGAATCTCCCCAGTTCCCATTGCTGAAAAACCTGTAGCTTTACCCCTGAGAAAAATAGCACTCACTGGTACCTTTTAAAAATAATAAACTCTTGATTGAAGAATCTAAACTAACACCTCACTTTACCTCTTCCTATCACTAATGCAGGCAAAGTGAATGACTGGAGTGGGAGGGAAGGGAGGAGCTATATATATACAGCTCTGCTGTGGTGCTCTTTGCCTCCTCCTGCTGACCAGGATGGAATCCGTGGACTCGTCGTTTCTTGTAAAAGAAACATAAATTATGCTTACCTGATAATTTAATTTCCTTCTGTATGAGGAGAGTCCACGACATCATTCCTTACTGTTCGGAAATACTGAACCCGGCCACCAGGAGGAGGCAAAGAAACCCCAGCCAAAGGCTTTAATACTCCCCCCTACTTCCCTCATATCCCAGTCATTCTGCCAAGGGAACAAGGAACAGTTGGCGAAATATCAGGGTATAAATGCCAGAAGAGAAAACCTAATTTTGTACCGCCCATTGGAGTATACGGGCGGGGCCGTGGACTCTCCTCATACAGAAGGAAATTAAATTATCAGGTAAGCATAATCTATGTTTTCTTTCTTAATATGAGGAGAGTCCACAGCATCATTCCTTACTGTTGGGAAAACTATACCCAAGTTCTAGAGGACACTGAATGATAATGGGAGGGGTAAAAGAGAGGCGGACCCTAATCTGAGGGCACCACAGCCTGCAAAAACCTATCCCCCAAATACTGCTTCGGCCGAAGCAAAAACGTCAAACTTGTAATATTTTGAAAAAATATGTAAGGAGGGCCAGGTAGCCACCTTACAAATATGATCCATAGAGGCCTCGTTCTTTAAGGCCCAAGAGGAAGCCACCGCTTTAGTGGAATGAGCCGTTATCCTCTGAGGAGGTCTAAGTCCCGCTGACTCATAAGCTTAGCTTATAACACTCCTCAACCAAAAAGATAAGGAAGTCGAAGAAGCCTTCAGAGCCTTACACTTCCCAGAGTAGATAACAATAAGGAAAAAGTTTGTCTAAAATCCTTAGTAGCTTGAAGATAAAACTTCAAAGCTCGAACCACATCCAAATTATGAAGTAAACGTTCCTTCGAAGGAGGATTAGGACACAAGGAAGGAACCACAATCTCCTGATTGATGTTGCGATCAGACACAACCTTAGGAAGAAAACCCAAGCAGGTACGTAAGACAGCCTTATCAGTGTGGAACACCAGATAAGGAGGCTCACATTGTAAGGCAGCTATTTCAGAAACTCTGCGTGCCGACGGAATGGCCAATAGGAAAAGAACCTTCCAGAACAACAATTTGATGTAAACCTAAAGCATGGGCTCAAAACTGAGCCCGTTGCAAAACCTTAAGAACAAGATTCAAACTCCAAGATGGAGCATTAGATCTAAACACAGGTCTGATCCTAATCAGAGCCTTAACGAAAGATTGCACGTCAGGGAGCTCTGCAGCAAAACAGATAGGGCTGAAATCTGTCCCCTCAGGGAACTGGCAGAAAAGCCCTTCTCCAGACCCTCCTGGAGAAAAGAAAGTATCCTGGCAGCCTTAACCTTATGCTAGGCTAAACCACGTTCTTCACGCCAGAATTAGTAAGCTCTCCACACCTTATGATAGATGCGACGAGTAACAGGCTTTTGAGCCTGAATGAGAGTATCAATAACCCTCTCAGAGAAACCTCTCTTGGCTAGGACTAAGCAATCAATCTCCACACAATCAGCCTCAGATAATCTAGATTTTGATGAACTAAAGGACCCTGTTCCAGCAGATCCCTGCGACAAGGTAACTTCCACGGAGGAGATGAGGACATCCTTACTAGGTCCGCGAACCACATCCTTTACGGTCACGATGGAGCAAGCAGTATGCCTCCTCCTCTTTGATGCGAGCCACTACACGAGGAAGAAGTGGTAATGACGGGAAAATTTAAATCAGATTGAACCTCCAAGGCACTGCTAATGCACCTATAAGCTCTGTTTGAGGATCCCTGGACCTCTACCCATATCTGGGCAGCTTGGAATTGAGCCGGGACACCATGAGATCTATCTCCGGCGTCCCCCATTTGTTGCAAATCTCTGCAAACACCTCGGGATGGAGAGACCATTCCCCCGGATGAAAGGATTGTCTGCTGAGGAAATCCGCTTCCCAGTTGTCCACACCTGAAATGTGGATCGCTGACAACGAGCAGTTGTGGGCCTATACCCACTCCAGAATCTGAGATAATTCCCTCATTGCTAGGGAGCTTCTTGTTCCCCCCTGATGGTTGATGTAAGCCACCGAGGTTATGTTGTCTGATTGGAATCTGATAAACTGGTACAAACCCAGAAGAGGCCAAGCATTCAGAGCATTAAAGATTGCCCGAAGTTCCAGAATGTTGATCGGGAGGAAGGATACCTTTCGAGTCCACAGGCCCTGTGCATTCCTGGCACCCCAAACAGCTCCCCATCCTGATAGACTTGCGTCCGTAGTCAATCTCCCAGGATAGTCTCAAGAAGGATGTCCCTTGGGACTGGTGATCTGGACAGAGCGATTCTCTCGATCGGTTGTCCAGAGAAATCTGTTGAGACAGATACAAATGATCACTGTTCCACTGTCTCAGCATGCACAGCTGTAGTGACGAAAGGCAAAGAATGACTGGGATATGAGGGAAGTAGAAGGAGTATTTAAGCCTTTGGCTGGGGTGTCTTTGCCTCATCCTGGTGGCCAGGTTAAGTATTTCCCAACATTAAGGAATGATGCCCTGGACTCTCCTCATATTAAGAAGGAAACCAGCGATTTTAGCATTCAGGCGAATAATCTGCATGTTTGCATCACAGATTAAAGAATTAGCAATTCTCAAAGCCTTAATTCTGTCTTGTATAACGTCGAGGGGACCCTCCACCTCGATCAATTCCGTTAGGGAGTCGCACCAATAGGTCGCAGCGCCAGCAACCGAGGCAACAGCCGCTGCCGGTTGAAATAAATATCCCGTATGCTGAAACATTTTTCGGAGAAAAGTTTCCATCTTTTTATCCATCGGCTATCCTCAAGAGGGATAGTAGCACGCATAGCTAACGTGGAGATAGCACCATCTACTTTAGGGACGGAATCCCACAACTCCAGCTGAGAGTCTGGGAACATTTTTTTAAAGGCAGAAGAAAGGGAAAAACATAATTTATGTAAGAACTTACCTGATAAATTCATTTCTTTCATATTAGCAAGAGTCCATGAGCTAGTGACGTATGGGATATACATTCCTACCAGGAGGGGCAAAGTTTCCCAAACCTTAAAATGCCTATAAATACACCCCTCACCACACCCACAATTCAGTTTAACGAATAGCCAAGAAGTGGGGTGATAAGAAAAAAGTGCGAAAGCATATAAAATAAGGAATTGGAATAATTGTGCTTTATACAAAAAAATCATAACCACCACAAAAAAGGGCGGGCCTCATGGACTCTTGCTAATATGAAAGAAATGAATTTATCAGGTAAGTTCTTACATAAATTATGTTTTCTTTCATGTAATTAGCAAGAGTCCATGAGCTAGTGACGTATGGGATAATGACTACCCAAGATGTGGATCTTTCCACACAAGAGTCACTAGAGAGGGAGGGATAAAATAAAGACAGCCAATTCCTGCTGAAAATAATCCACACCCAAAATAAAGTTTAATGAAAAACATAAGCAGAAGATTCAAACTGAAACCGCTGCCTGAAGTACTTTTCTACCAAAAACTGCTTCAGAAGAAGAAAATACAACAAAATGGTAGAATTTGGTAAAAGTATGCAAAGAGAACCAAGTTGCAACTTTGCAAATCTGATCAACCGAAGCTTCATTCCTAAACGCCCAGGAAGTAGAAACTGACCTAGTAGAATGAGCTGTAATCCTATGAGGCGGAGTCTTACCCAACTCAATATAGGCAAGATGAAATAAAGATTTCAACCAAGATGCCAAAGAAATGGCAGAAGTTTTCTGGCCTTTCTAAAACCGGAAAAGATAACAAATAAACCAGAAGTCTTTCGGAAAGACTTAGTAGCTTCAACATAATATTTCAAAGCTCTAATAACATCCAAAGAATGCAACGATTTCTCCTTAGAATTCTTAGGATTAGGACATAATGAAAGAACCACAATGTCTCTACTAATGTTGTTGGAATTCACAACTTAGGTAAAAATTCAAAAGAAGTTCGCAACACCGCCTTATCCTGATGAAAAATCAGAAAAGGAGACTCACAAGAAAGAGCAGATAATTCAGAAACTCTTCTGGCAGAAGAGATGGCCAAAAGGAACAAAACTTTCCAAGAAAGTAATTTAATATCCAATGAATGCATAGGTTCAAATGGAGGAGCTTGAAGAGCCCCCAGAACCAAATTCAAACTCCAAGGAGGAGAAATTGACTTAATGACAGGCTTTATACGAACCAAAGCTTGTACAAAACAATGAATATCAGGAAGAATAGCAATCTTTCTGTGAAAAAAGAACAGAAAGAGCAGAGATTTGACCTTTCAAGGAACTTGCGGACAAACCCTTATCTAAACCATCCTGAAGAAATTGTAATATTCTTGGTATTCTAAAAGAATGCCAAGAAAAATGATGAGAAAGACACCAAGAAATATAAGTCTTCCAGACTCTATAATATATCTCTCTGGATACAGATTTACGAGCCTGTAACATAGTATTAATCACAGAGTCAGAGAAACCTCTTTGACCAAGAATCAAGCGTTCAATCTCCATACCTTTAAATTTAAGGATTTCAGATCCTGATGGAAAAAAGGACCTTGAGACAAAAGGTCTGGTCTTAACGGAAGAGTCCACGGTTGGCAAGAGGCCATCCGGACAAGATCCGTATACCAAAACCTGTGAGGCCATGCCGGAGCTACCAGCAGAACAAACGAGCATTCCTTCAGAATCTTGGAGATTACTCTTGGAAGAAGAACTAGAGGCGGAAAGATATAGGCAGGATGATACTTCCAAGGAAGTGAAAATGCATCCACTGCCTCCGCCTGAGGATCCCGGGATCTGGACAGATACCTGGGAAGTTTCTTGTTTAGATGAGAAGCCATCAGATCTATTTCTGGAAGTTCCCCCATTTGAACAATCTGAAGAAATACCTCTGGGTGAAGAGACCATTCGCCCGGATGCAACGTTTGGCGACTGAGATAATCCGCTTTCCAATTGTCCATACCTGGGATATAAACCGCAGAGATTAGACAGGAGCTGGATTCCGCCCAAACCAAAATTCGAGATACTTCTTTCATAGCCAGAGGACTGTGAGTCCTTGATGATTGATGTATGCCACAGTTGTGACATTGTCTTATCTGAAAACAAATGAACAACTCTCTCTTCGGAAGAGGCCAAGACTGAAGAGCTCTGAAAATTGCACGGAGTTCCAAAATATTGATCGGAAATCTCACCTCCTGAGATTCCCAAACCCCTTGTGCCGTCAGATACCCCCACACAGCTCCCCAACCTGTAAAACTAGCATCTGTTGAGATTATAGTCCAGGTCGGAAGAACAAAGAAGCCCCCTGAACTAAACGATGGTGATCTGTCCACCATGTCAGAGAGTGTCGTAAAATCGGTTTAAAGATATTAATTGAGATATCTTTGAGTAATCCCTGCACCATTGGTTCAGCATACAGAGCTGAAGAGGTCGCATGTGAAAACGAGCAAAGGAGATCGCATCTGATGCGGCAGTCCTAAGACCCAACATTTTCATGCATAAGGCTACCAAAGGGAATGATTGTGACTGAAGGTTTTGACAAGCTGATATCAATGTTAAACTTCTCTTGTCTGACAAGGACAGAGTCATAGACACTGAATTTATCTAGAAACCTAAAAAGGTTACCCTTGTCTGAGGAATCAATGAACTGATTGGTAAATTGATCCTCCAACCATGAACTGAAGAAACAACACAAGTCGATTCGTATGAGATTCTACGAAAATGAGAAGACTGAGCAAGTACCAAGATATCGTCCAAATAAGGAAATACCAAAACCCTATTCTCTGATTACAGAAAGAAGGGCACCGAGAACCTTTGAAAAAAATTCTTGGAACTGAGGCTAGGCCAAACGGTAGAGCCACAAAACTGGTAATGCTTGTCTAAAAAGAGAATCTCAGACACTAAAAGTGATCTGGATGAATCGGAATATGCAGATACACATCCTGTAAATCTATTGTAGACATATAATGCCCTTGCTAAAGAAAAGGCAGGATAGTCCTACAGTAACCATCTTGAATGTTGGTATCCTAACATAACGAATCAATAATGATAGATCCAGAACTGGTCTGAAGGAATTGACCTTCTTTGGTACAATGAAGAGATAAAATAAAACCCCAGCCCCTGTTCCAGAACTGGAACTGGCATAAACACTCCAGCCAACTCTAGATCTGAAACACATTTCAGAAATGCTGAGCCTTGCTGTGTTAACTGGGACACGGGAAAGAAAAGAATCTCTTAGCAGGAGGCCTTAACTTGAAGCCAATTCTGTACCTTTCTGAAACAATGTTTCTGAAACCAGAGATTAAGAACGGAATTGATCCAAATTTCTTTGAAGAAAACGTAATCTGCCCCATACCAGCTGAGCTGGAATAAGGGCCGCACCTTCATAGGTACTTAGGAGCTGGCTATAGGTTTCTATAAGGCTCGGATATATTCCAAACTGGAAATAGTTTCCAAACTGATACCGCTCCTGAGGATGAAGGATCAGGCTTTTGTTCCTTGTTGTGAGGAAAGGAACGAAATGAATATTTACCCTGGAAAGAAAGGGAAAGCAAAGTTGACTTAGAAGACATGTCAGCATTCCAAGTTTAATCCATAAAGCTTTTCTAGCTAAAATAGCTAGAGACATATACCTGACATCAACTCTAATGATATCAAAAGATGGTATCACCAACAAAATTATTAGCATGTTATAGAATAATAATAATGCTATAAAATTATGATCTGTTACTTGTTGCGCTAAAGCTTCTAACCAAAAAGTTGAAGCTGCAGCAACATCCGCTAAAAATATAGCAGGTCTAAGAAGATTACCTGAACATAAGTAAGCTTTTCTTAGAAAGGATTCAATTTTCCTATCTAAAGGATCCTTAAATGAAGTACTATCTGCCATAGGAATAGTAGTACATTAGCAGGAGTAGAGACAGCCCCATAACCTTAGGGATTTTTGTCCCAAAAAACTCTAATCTGTCAGATGGCACAGGATATAATTTGCTTAAACGTCTAGAAGGAGTATATAAATTACCCAAATTATTCCATTCCCTGGAAATTACTTCAGAAATAGCATCAGGGAGATAAAACACTTCTGGAATAACTACAGGAGATTTAAAAACCTTATTTAAACGTTTACATTTAGTATCAAGAGGACCAGAATCCTCTATTTCTAATGCAAATAACACTTCTTTAAGTAAAGAACGAATAAATTCCATCTTGAACAAATACAAAGATTTATCAGCATCAACCTCTGAGACAGAAACCTCTGAACCAGAAGAACCATTATCAGTATCAGAATGATGATGTTCATTTAAAAATTCATCTGAAAAAAAGAGAAGTTTTAAAAGACTTTTATGTATACTAGAAGGAGAAATAACAGACATAGCCTTCTTAATGGATTTAAAATAAATAAAATCTCTTATGTTATCAGGAACACTCTGAAAATTAGATGTTGACGGAACAGCAACAGGTAATGTAACAGTACTAAAGGAAATTTTATCTGCATTAATAAGTTTGACATGACATGCAATACAAATAACAGCTGGAGAAACAGATACCAAAAGTTTATAGCAGACTTAGCTTGGTAGCTCCAGCACTGTGCAGTGATTTTCCTGTAGTAACTTCTGACTCAGTTGCAACGTGGAACATCTTGCAATATGTAAAAGAAAAAAACAACATATAAAGCAAAATTGATCAAATTCCTTAAATGACAGTTTCAGGAATGGGAAAAAAATGCCAGTGAACAAGCTTCTAGCAACCAGAAGCAATAAATAATGAGACTTAAATAATGTGGAGACAAAAATGACGCCCATATTTTTTAGCGCCAAAAAAGACGCCCACATTATTTGGCGCCTAAATGCTTTTGGCGCCAAAAATGACGCCACATCCGGAACGCCGACATTTTTGGCGCAAAATAACGTCAAAGAATGACGCAACTTCCGGCGACACGTATGACGCCGGAAACGGAAATAGAATTTTTGCGCCAAAAAAAGTCCGCGCCAAGAATGACGCAATAAAATGAAGCATTTTCAGCCCCCGCGAGCCTAACAGCCCACAGGGAAAAAGTCAAATTTTAAGGTAAAATATGTTAAATTAAAATGCATTATCCCAAATATGAAACTGACGGTCTGAAAATAAGGAAAGTTGAACATTCTGAGTCAAGGCAAATAAATGTTTGAATACATATATTTAGAACTTTATAAACAAAGTGCCCAACCATAGCTAGGAGTGTCACAGAAAATAAGACTTACTTACCCCAGGACACTCATCTACATATAGCAGATAGCCAAACCAGTACTGAAACGAGAATCAGCAGAGGTAATGGTATATATAAGAGTATATCGTCGATCTGAAAAGGGAGGTAAGAGATGAATCTCTACGACCGATAACAGAGAACCTATGAAATAGACCCCTTAGAAGGAGATCACTGCATTCAAATAGGCAATACTCTCCTCACATCCCTCTGACATTCACTGCACGCTGAGAGGAAAACCGGGCTCCAACTTGCTGCGGAGCGCATATCAACGTAGAATCTAGCACAAACTTACTTCACCACCTCCATCGGAGGCAAAGTTTGTAAAACTGAATTGTGGGTGTGGTGAGGGGTGTATTTATAGGCATTTTAAGGTTTGGGAAACTTTGCCCCTCCTGGTAGGAATGTATATCCCATACGTCACTAGCTCATGGACTCTTGCTAATTACATGAAAGAAAGGAAGATTCACTTCTATCCCATTTGTTTTTAATAATATTCACCATTTTTACAGGGACAGGAAAAGTTAGCGGGGCTACCCTGTCCTCGTACACCCTGTCTAATTTAGGGATCAAAGGTTCACCAGGCAACTTGGCCTCTGGAACCTCTCATATCGACAGAACCTCCTTTAGAAGAAAACGTAGGTGTTCAATTTTAAATCTAAAGGCTGGCTCCTCCGCAGCCAGAGGCCTAGAGGTAACAGACTCCAATACAGAAAATTCACCCTCTGATGACTCAGAGTGTGACCCATCCAGGGATACTTGAAAGGCAAAAAAATCAATCAAATCACTGGATGTCCCCTGGACCGTAGAGCTATGTTTAACCTTTTGCTTGCGCTTAGCAGGGCAAGATACAGCACTAAGGGCCTCAGACATCGCCGTCTTTAACTGCGTGTTAAAGTCTGATGGTAAAAGGCTCCCTTCCAGACGAAGGATCAGGCATGCTACAGGAAGCTGCATGTGACAATGGAGATGATTGATGGGTATGCACCTCACAGGACGGAGAGTACTCAGAGGTGGATGGCTCAGTCGTACTAAAGGGGATAACATTCTTAGACATAATAACCTTGTTGATGCATATAGAACAAAGTTGAGAGGGCGGGCACACCAAGGCCTTCTCAAAATATAGACAGGCATTACTATTAGGAATAGAGGGAGTACCCTCAAGCATATCAGGATATATATAAATGCACTTTTTATTTCTCACAAAAACAGCACCTGTATACCCCCAATGACTGGGGCACTCACCAACTCATAGACCCAGGCAACCAGAGAAGCAACCTCTCTGACAGGTAGCTTGGTCAGGAAAGAGAAAACCAAAGTGTGACCACACCCGGTCACGTGTTGTGCAATGCAGGCCAAGTTACAAGCTGCGCAGCATTCAAAGGGAAAGTAAAACACCTGTATGTTCCGTTACCGCATAACAGTCTATGAGCCCAAAATAAATCTCACAAACAAAGCAGCATAAATCAAAGAACACATCTGATTAATCCCCACTGTTCAATAACCTCCCTCAGGAGATATTAACCCACAATTCTATAAAGATAAAAGGAGTCACACTGTTACCCTGTCTTCAGCAATTTCAACATAAGTAATAATTTAAACGATCTTATCAGAATCCGTGCTGTGGAACAGAGACACAGCCTCTCAAGTGTGACAGTCTTGTAGCATCGCTTCCGACATGGACTTGAGTGAAGAAAGCAGACCGTGAAACTCGTCAACACTGGTTGCTAAAGGAGCTGTTAGCAGGCAGTCTGGATGGGTTCATAGAAAGACTCTCCCTGCATCTCCAGACTTTCGTCAATGCTCTCACTGAGAGGCTGACAAGACTACTTAAAACTCGAGTTCCATAACGAAAGGCATATATCCCTCCTGAGGAACAACTTCGAAATCTTCTGACACTTTTCTGCCATCCTCCTGTGACAAAAGGCAAAGAATGACTGGGGGATAGGGGAAGTGGGAGAGGTATTTAAGCCTTTGGCTGGGGTGTTTTTGCCTCCTCCTGGTGGCCAGGTTCAGTATTTCCCAACAGTAAGGAATGAAGCCGTGGAGTCTCCTTATATTAAGAAGGAAATACGATAATAAAGATGACAATGCTTTAAAAAGACATGGAGTTTAGTAGTAATATGGGGTTGTATTACTGCAGTGCAAAGGATATTTGCTTTTTGTTTTAATTTCTGTGCAACTTGATTCACTGATTAGTTGTTTGACATTTAAAAATTGATAAACACTCTAATTTATTTTTAATAGCTGACTACATTCACATACATTTGGGTAAAAATCGCCTTGTTCTGTTTTAAGTCTACTTAAACTTGAAAGACATTTTCAAGACGATTCAGATTCACACATGTAGGAACAGTGTCAGTCATTGTGTCTCATTCCATTCCATTATAGGTTGTTTACTTGTGAAAATCCTGTAGATGTTTCAGTTTTGTATTACTGTAGCACGGTTCTCCAACCAAAAGAATGTGGCTCACAAGGGACTTCTTACTATAGATCTCATGTATCTGTATTATCCATGGGCCTCTTACTAACAAAAGTAGCTCCACTTGTATTTTTATGTAATAATAGACTGTGGTGGTGTTGCACTATATTTTGTTTGCACATAAAGGATAACTTATAGGACCGCAGTAGAATACTCGAATCATAATAAAAAACAGTAAAAAAAAAACACACTAGCACATTTTTAAAGGGACACTGAACCCAAATTTTTTTCTTTCGCTATTCCGGTAGTGCATGCAATTTTAAGCAACTTTCTAATGTACTCCTATTATCAAATTTTCTTCATTCTCTTGGTATGTTTATTTGAAAAGCAAGCATGTAAGTTTAGATGCCAGCCCATTTTTGGTGAACAACCTGGGTTGTCCTTGCTGATTGGACAGAACCAACAAACAAGTGCTGTGCATGGTTCTGAACCACAAATTTGCTGGCTCCTTAGCTTAGATGCTTTCTTTTTTAAAATAAAGATAGCAAGAGAACGAAGAAAAATTGATAATAGGGGTAAATTAGAAAGTTGCTTAAAATGGCATGTTCTATCTGAATCATGAAAGAAAAAATTTGGGTTCAGTGTCCCTTTAAGAATTTTAAATGAGCAGAAGTCTCATAATTTAGTGTGAATTTGAGAGAGCTACCTTTGATTCAACTCCAAGAGAGTGTCCCTTGTGAAGTTTAATAAACCCACATACATCTTACCTTGTCTAAATGACAAATTAGTACCTCAAAGCTTATTAGAGAGAGTAAGGCCTCTTAAAACAAGAATAGGTGTCTCAGATATGTCTTTATTTAACTCTGGGGGACTGTGCTATTTTATTTAGGTTAATCTTTCATGAAGGGCTATATAACTTCCCATCAATATGAATAATACTATATTTTTTGGGGCTTTAATAAAGCATAAACTTTCACAACAAACTATTTATAGCAGAAAAATGATCACAACCATAAAAGCAAATAGAAACAATTTATAAGACTACAAATAAAGCTCATAAAAATAAATGTTACCATGTGGATGGGACTTGCACAATAATCCTTGAACCTTCACACTAATCTGTGGAGCATATGCCTCTTTATTCTCAATCTGTGCCGTATCAACCACCACCTGTGTAAGCAAACAAAACAGCCAGATTATGTATCAGGGCCAAAAACAACAAAAACTTTACACTTTAAAAAAAGATATCAGAAGACTTGAAACATATTCCTGCAGCTCTTATTAAAAAACAATGTAAATATTTGAATATTTAAAGGAACACTGTATGGTAAAAAAAAATCTTCTTGTTTGATGTGTTTCTGTCTTTTTGTTGAAACCTCAACTTAAAATGAAAAGTTAATACTGCAGTAATTGCTAAAGAAAATCTATGTAAACAAGAGAGAGCAGAAGAAAGCAACTTCCCACAACGCGTTTTCTACATCTATAAACTCATTGTAACACAATTATTAACACATATCTGACCATACACACTGGTTCCCAGCACAATTAACATTTAGCTGTCTTTGTGCTTTGACCCTGATCACAAATATCCCCTAGCAGTACTCATAGACCCATAACCTAGCACCCGCATAAACACACACAAACCCTAGCACCCAAGGGTGCCCTCTTCATCACCCAAATGAGTTCTAGCACAACTAGCACCTTACACAGTCCCTGACCACCAAACACTACCCAAGGCACCACTCAATTAATCTCCATCAAGCACAAGACAATTTCCACAAGCACACAAGGGCCCCATTCGATGAATCCTCCTTAGTACAAGACACTGCTTAGCATCAAACACCCTACTAAAGCACTTTTGACCCTTGGGTCCTAAGGGGGACAGTTCAGTGCTAGACGTTATAGAGCTGGGTGGAAGTAATAAAGAGGGACCCTGATGTGGCGAGATGGGTTGTTGGGGTTCATGTGAGTATGTTACTTTACAGGGTCTGGTGCTGGAGGATTAAATGATCAGTAAGGAAAATGTGGAGGGGGACCCATGTGTACTGTCTTTAATGAAGAAGATTGGTTGATGCTTAGGCTGGTTTTGTGACGGTGGCCATTGTCAGAGAGTAAGCACTTAGGGTAAAATAAAGAGGGATTCCATGGGAAGTAGTAAGACAAAGGTGAGGTGTAGTCCTGGCTGAACATGATGAGTCATGATGAGTTAGATGATGGACGCTGAGAGCTTGATGTGGCGTCCAAAGAAGAAAAGATTAACTGGAGTCGCGGAGATAGAAAGAAGTTATGGTGATGGAGTTCCATTGGGCAATGGCGAATTTGCAGTAGATACAGAAATCATTGCTAAAATAAGCCTGGCACTTGACTACATGGGAGAGATCAATGCATAAAATTAAGTGTGCAGTGTGTTTGCTCATGAGAGGACAACTAAGAACTGCTCCTTTGTTGTTCAGAAACAGAAGCCTAAAACAGTAGATGTTTCAGAGAAACATCAAAACTGACTTAACAATTTTATTATATTAACATGCGCCGGAATATTAACAAAGGTTCCAATATGATGAATAAAAAATTATGTATTTATTTTTAAATAGAAAAAAAAGAAAATTTATGCTTACCTGATAAATTTGTTTCTTTTTTGATACGATGAAGTCCACGGATTTCATCCTTACTTGTGGGATATCGCCACCTGGTCAGCAGGAGGAGGCAAAGAGCACACACGCAGAGCTGCATATATAGCTCCTCCCTTCCCTCCCACTCCAGTCATTCGACTGAAGTTAGGGAAGAGAAAGGAAAAGCCAAGGTGCAGAGGTGACTAAAGTTTAACAAAAACAAAGACCTGTCTTATAAAAAGCAGGGGCAGGGCCGTGGACTCATCGTATCCAAAAAGAAACAAATTTATCAGGTAAGCATAAATTTTCTTTTCTTTTTTAAGATACGATGAGTCCACGGATTTCATCCTTACTTGTGGGATACAATACCAAAGGCTATAGTACACGGATGATAATGGAGGGACAAGACCTGGGAACCTAAACGGAAGGCACCACTGGTTGAAGAACCTTTCTACAAAAAACCTTCTTTCCCAATTTGGAAAAAGTTTTGAAGAGACGACCAAGTTGCAGCTTTGCAATCTGTTCAACAGAAGCATCATTTTTGAATGCCCATGAGGAAGCCACAGCCCTAGGTGGAATGAGCCGTAATTCGTTCAGGAGGCTTGCTGTCCAGCAGTCCTCATAAACAAAATGGATGATACTTTTCAGCAAAAGAAAGAGAGGTATCCATACTTTCCTGGACCCCTACGTTTCCCTGAAAAAAAACAACAAAGAAGAGATTGTCGAAATCCTTAGTCGCTTGTAAGTAAACTTTAAAGCACTGACTACGTCCAAATTATGTAACAGATGTTCCTTCTTAGAAGGAGGATTAGGACACAAGGAAGTAACAACAATCTCCTGATTGATATTCTTGGTTTGAAACAACTTTAGGAAGAAAACCAGGTTTAGTACGTAACACCACCTTATCCGAATGGGAAAATAGATAAGGAGAATCAAATTGCAATGCCAAAAGCTCAGATACTCTTCAGCAAAGGAAATAGCAACCAGAAATAAAAGCTTCCAAGATAATAACTTGATATCTATGGCTTGCATAGGTTTCAAAAGGAACCCCTTGAAGAACTCTAAGAACTAAATATAAACTCCAAGGAGGAGCAATAGGCCTAAATACAGGCCTGATTCTAGTCAGAGCCTGACAAAAAGATTGCACAACTGGAACACCTGCCAGACACTTGTGAAACAAAATAGATAAGCAGAAATCTGTCCCTTAAGGAACGTGCCGACATCCCCTTCTTCAATCAATCTTGGAGAAAAGACAAAATCCTGGGGAATCCGAACCCTGCTTCCAGAGTTAACCCCTGGAATCACACCAATAAAGATATTAAGGCCATATCTTATGGTAAATCTTCCTAGTAACAGGCTTACGTGCCTGAATTAAAGTATCTACAAGGGAGTGCAGAATTATTAGGCAAGTTGTATTTTTGAGGATTAATTTTATTATTGAACAACAACCATGTTCTCATTGAAACCAAAAAACTCATTAAAACAAAGCTGAATAGTTTTGGAAGGTAGTTTTTAGTTTGTTTTTAGTTATAGTTATTTTAGGGGGAAATCTGTGTGGTGCAAGGTGACGATTACTGTGGCATAATTATTAGGCAACTTAACAAAAAACAAATATATACCCATTTCAATTATTTATTTTTACCAGTGAAACCAATATAACATCTCAACATTCACAAATATACATTTCTGACATTCAAAACAAAACAAAAACAAATCAGTGACCAATATAGCCACCTTTCTTTGCAAAGGACACTCAAAAGCCTGCCATCCATGGATTCTGTCAGTGTTTTGATCTGTTCACCATCAACATTGCGTGCAGCAGCAACCACAGCCTCCCAGACACTGTTCAGAGAGGTGTACTGTTTTCCCTCCTTGAAAATACAAAGGATATAGGAGGCGCTATAGGAGCCGTAGGATATATAGATAAATATATAGATATAAAATTGGCTGTATTAAACCAGCCTTAGAAAATCTAAAATTCACGTGCCAAAATCCCTTCATATATTTAGTAATCAGTTAAAGTGTAATTGAGTGGGCAATAAATCCTTACAGCATAGACTTAATGGGTGTAAAATAAAACAGAAGGGCAGAGAACCAGGAGTCCTTACTGCATATCAAATACAATTTATTGTCAGAATAAAATTGTCAGAATAAAATTAAATAATCAAATGCAATATTCAGTTAAAACATATTCAGTTAAAACATATGCAATATTCAGTGAAACATAACCTGTATTGTTCAATAAATTCACAGCTAAAATAAATGTAAAATCCAATACCATTCACCACATACAAAAAATCAGACCGTTAAGCCATTCAAACTTTTCAAACCTCTCAGATACTCGTTAATGAGGAAAAAAGATAGCTAGTGGAGAACACCTAAAGAAGCTTGTGGTTCAAATCCTAATGTTTAATGTCCCATGGGGATCCCCAGAAATTAATGTCCAGAATGACAATGTGGGTTTATGTTACTATTCCAACTTTGAGATATTCGGGTAAGCGTCCCAGCTAGGACCGTTATATCTCCAGTCTCTCTTAATTTAAAACTTGGCCCCCGATGGTTTAAAAGTCCATTCCTTACTGTCCTCTCAAACACAGACAGTCAAATATATAAACAAAGCCGGGAGACTTTCCTACCTCCCTTCAAATGTCCGCCTAAACGTGTCTGCCAACGGTCTCCTTACCTGGCTCGACACTCCGGCTACTCCTTCAGATATAAAACAGCGATGATTCCGTGAAAGTTACGTCACCCGGTGTCCGGATCCTGGGTGACCACTTGCGCAAGTGTTAGTTACCACGGGTAATTTTCACAGGATGCCCTCTGCACTTCTGTACGCCAGGGTACACAGAGTTCTGTCCAGCTCCAATTCTTCAGACGTTCACAAACAGTAGCAGGTAAGTCTATACGCGTTTTCAACCCCTTTCCTGGGTCTTTTTCAAGATGCTACTTCCTGCTCACCTCTGTCCTTAAATCCTCTCTCTGCCAGAGAGAGGAAGAGAGAGGATTTTAAGGACAGAGGTGAGCAGGAAGTAGCACCAGAGAGAGGCAGAGAGAGGATTTAAGGACAGAGGTGAGCAGGAAGTAGCATCTTGAAAAAGACCCAGGAAAGGGGTTGAAACGCGTAGAGGACTTACCTGCTACTGTTTGTGAACGTCTGAAGAATTGGAGCTGGACAGAACTCTGTGTACCCTGGCGTACAGAAGTGCAGAGGGCATCCTGTGAAAATACCCGTGGTAACTAACACTTGCGCAAGTGGTCACCCAGGATCCGGACACCGGGTGACGTAATTTCACGGAATCATCGCTGTTTTATATCTGAAGGAGTAGCCGGAGTGTCGAGCCAGGTAAGGAGACCGTTGGCAGACACGTTTGGGCGGACATTTGAAAGGAGGTAGGAAAGTCTCCCGGCTTTGTTTATATATTTGACTGTCTGTGTTTGAGAGGACAGTAAGGAATGAACTTTTAAACCATCGGGGGCCAAGTTTTAAATTAAGAGAGACTGGAGATATAACGGTCCTACTGGGGACGCTTACCCGAATATCTCAAAGTTGGAATAGTAACATAAACCCACATTGTCATTCTGGACATTAATTTCTGGGGATCCCCATGGGACATTAACATTAGGATTTGAACACAAGCTTCTTTAGGTGTTCTCCACTAGCTATCTTTTTTCCTCATTAACGAGTATCTGAGAGGTTTGAAAAGTTTGAATGGCTTAACCGGTTCTGATTTTTGTATGTGTGAATGGTATTGGATTTTACATTTATTTTAGCTGTGAATTTATTGAACAATACAGGTTATGTTTCACTGAATATTGCATATGTTTTAACTGAATATGTTTTAACTGAATATTGCATTTGATTATTTAATTTTATTCTGACAATTTTATTCTGACAATAAATTGTATTTGATATGCAGTAAGGACTCCTGGTTCTCTGCCCTTCTGTTTTATTTTACACCCATTAAGTCTATGCTGTAAGGATTTATTGCCACTCAATTACACTTTAACTGATTACTAAATATATGAAGGGATTTGGCACGTGAATTTTAGATTTTCTAAGGCTGGTTTAATACAGCCAATTTTATATCTATATATTTATCTATATATCCTACGGCTCTATAGCGCCTCCTATATCATTTGTATTTTCATTTTAAATTCGATATTGTCTAGGGAGGAGGCAATAACTTTAGTGAGGCATAGTAGGTGTTTGGTCTAGCGCTATACACATACGTGTTTGTCTGTTTTCCCTCCTTGTAAATCTCACAATTGATGATGGACCACAGGTTCTCAATGGGGTTTCAGATCAGGTTGAACAAGGAGGCCATGTCATTAGATTTTCTTCTTTTATAGCCTTTCTTGCCAGCCACGCTGTGAGTACTTGGACCCGTGTGATGGAGCATTGTCCTGCATGAAAATCATGTTTTTCTTGAAGGATGCATACTTCTTTCCTGTACCACTGCTTGAAGAAGGTGTCTTCCAGAAACTGGCAGTAGGACTGGGAGTTGAGCTTGACTCCATCCTCAACCCGAAAAGGCCCACAAGCTCATCTTTGATGATACCCAGCCCAAACCAGTACTCCACCTCCACCTTGCTGGCGTCTGAGTCGGACTGGAGCTCTCTGCCCTTTACCAATCCAGCCACGGGCCCATCCATCTGGCCCATCAAGACTCACTCTCATTTCATCAGTCCATAAAACCTTAGAAAAATCAGTCTTGAGATATTTCTTGGCCCAGTCTTGACGTTTCAGCTTGTGTGTCTTGTTCAGTGGTGGTCGTCTTTCAGCCTTTCTTACCTTGGCCATGTCTCTGAGTATTGCACACCTTGTGCTTTTGGGCACGTCCAGTGATGTTGCAGCTCTGAAATATGGCCAAACTGGTGGCAAGTGGCATCTTGGCAGCTGCACGCTTGACTTTTCTCAGTTCATGGGCAGTTATTTTGCGCCTTGGTTTTTCCACACGCTTCTTGCGACCCTGTTGACTATTTTGAATGAAACGCTTGATTGTTCGATGATCACGCTTCAGAAGCTTTGCAATTTTAAGAGTGCTGCATCTCTCTGCAAGACTTTTCTGAGCCTGTCAAGTCCTTCTTTTGACCCATTTTGCCAAAGGAAAGGAAGTTGCCTAATAATTATGCACACCTGATATAGGGTGTTGATGTCAGACCACACCCCTTCTCATTACAGAGATGCACATCACCTAATATGCTTAATTGGTAGTAGGCTTTCGAGCCTATACAGCTTGGAGTAAGACAACATGCATAAAGAGGATGATGTGGTCAAAATACTCATTTGCCTTATAATTCTGCACTCCCTGTATAACCGAATCAGAAAGACCTCGCTTAGATAAAATTAAGCAATCAATCTCCAGGCAGTCAGCTGCAGAGAAACTAGATTCAGATGAAGGAAGGGACCTTGAATGAGAAGGTCTTTCCTCAATGGTAGCTTCCACGGTGGTTGAGATGACATGCCCACCAGATCCGCATACCAAATCCTGCGAGGCCACGCAGGGGCGATGAGGATTACAGATGCCCTCTCTTGTTTGACTCGAGCAATCACCCTGGGAAGGAGAGCAAACGGAGGGAATACATAAGCTAGGCTGAAAGACCAAGACACTGCCAGGGCATCTATCAGCTCCGCCCAGGGATCCCTGGACCTGGACCCGTATCTTGGAAGCTTGGCATTCTGACGAGATGCCATGAGATCCAACTCCGGCCTGCCCCATCTGAGAATCAGGTTGGAAAATATCTCCATATGGAGTTCCCATTCCCCCGGATGAAATGTCTGCCTGCTCAGAAAATCTGCCTCCCAGTTTTCCCACCCCTGGGATGTAGATCGCCGACAGATGACAAGAGTGAGACTCCGCCCACTGTATTATCTTGGCTACTTCTATCATCGCAAAGAAACTCCTTGTTCCTCCCTGATGATTGATGTAAGCTACCGTCGTTATGTTGTCCGACTGAAATCTGATGAATTTGGCCAAAGCCAACTGAGGCCAAGCCCGAAGAGCATTGAATTTGCTCTCAACTCCAGAATATTGATGGGAAGTAGAGACTCCCATACACCCTGAGCCCTTAGGGAGTTCCAAACTGCTCCCCAACCTAACAGGCTGGCATCCGTTGTCACTATCACCCATGAGAGTCTGCGGAAAGAACGTCCCCTGGGACAGATGATCCAGTGACAACCACCATAGAAGAGATCCCTTGTCCTCCTGATCTAGATATATTAGAGGAGACAGATCTGTATATCTCCATTCCACTACCTGAGCATGCTCAATTGCAGAGGCCTGAGATGAAACCGTGCAAACGGTACAATGTCCATTGCCATCAATCAGATTACCTCCATGCACTGAGCCACTGACGGACGAGGATTGGACTGAATGGTTCGACATGTATTCAGAATCTTTAACTTTCTGACCTCCGTCAGAAAAAGGTGCAGAGGTGACTGAAGTTTACAAAAATATAAAAAAAACTGTCTTAAAAAAAACAGGGTGGGCCGTGGACTCGTCATATCGTAAAAGAAAGTAATTTATCAGGTAAGCATAAATTTAGTTTTCTTTTACAAAGATATGACGAGTCCACGGATTTCATCCTTACTTGTGGGAAACCAATACCAAAGCAATAGGACACGGATGAAAGGGAGGGACAAGACAGGAACCTAAACGGAAGGCACCACTGCTTGAAGAACCTTTCTCCCAAAGATAGCCTCAGAAGAAGCAAAAGTATCAAATTTGTAAAATTGTGAAGGGACGACCAAGTCGCAGCCTTACAAATCTGTTCCACAGATGCATCGTTTTTAAAAGCCCATGTGGAAGCCACAGCCCTAGAAGAATGAGCCATAATTCTTTCAGGAGGCTGCTGTCCAGCAGTCTCATATGCCAGGCGGATGATACTTCTCAGCCAAAAAGAAAGCTTTCTGACCCCTACGCTTTCCAAAATAAACAAAGAATAATGAAGATGATTGACGGAAATCCTTAGTTGCCTGTAAGTAAAACTTTAAAGCACGGACCACGTCCAAGTAATGTAACAGACGCTCCATCTTAGAAGGAGGATTAGGACACAAGGAAGGAACAACAATTTCTTATATATTATATTATATTATATATTATATATATATTCTTACTCGAAACAACCTTAGGAAGGAACCCAGGTTTGGTACGTAAAAACCACCTTATCAGAATGAAATATGAGATAAGGCAAATCACACTGTAATGCTGAAAGCTTAGAAACTCTTCGAGCAGAAGAAATAGTAACCAAAAACAGAAATTTCCAAGATAAAAGTTTAATATCTATGGAATGCATAGGTTCAAACGGAACCCCTTGCAGAACTCGAAGAACTAAATTCAAACTCCAGGGAGGAGTAATAGGTCTAAATACAGGCTTAATTCTAGATAGAGCCTGACAAAAATACTGAACATCTGGTACATTTGCCAAAAGTTTGTGAAACAGAATTGACAAAGCTGAAATTTGTCCCTTTAAGGAACTTGCTGATAAACCTTTCTCCAATACTTCTTGGAGAAAATACAAAATCCTAGGAATCCTAACTTTACTCCATGAGTAACCCTTGGATTCACACCAAAAAGATATTTACGCCATATCTTATGATAGATTTTTCTAGTGACAGGCTTTCTAGCCTGTATCAAAGTATTGATAACTGAACCAGAGAATCCTTGCTTCGATAAAATCAAGCGTTCAATCTCCACGCAGTCAGTTGCAGAGAAATTAGATTTGGATATTGGAAAGGACTTTTCATGAAAAGGTCCTGTCTCAACGGAAGTTTCCACGGTGGCAGGAGAGGACATGTCCACTAGATCCGCATACCAAGGTCCTGCCGTGGCCACGCAGGCGCCATCAGGATCACTGAAGCTCTCTCCTGTTTGATTCGAGCAATCACGCGTGGGAGGAGAGGAAACGGCGGAAACACATAAGCTAGGCTGAACAACCAAGGTACTGCCAAGGCATCTATCAGTTCGGCCTGAGGATCCCTTGACCGCGATCCGTATCTTGGAAGCTTGGCATTCTGACGAGATGCCATCGAAACCAATTCCAGTCTGCCCCATCTGAGAAACAATGAGACAAATACCTCCGGGTGAAGTTCCCACTCCCCCGGATGAAAAGTCTGTCGACTTAGAAAATCTGCTTCCCAGTCCTCTACCTCTGGGATGTAGATCGCTGACAGATGACAAGAGTGGGACTCTGCCCAACTGATTATACTTCTATCATCGCTAAGGAACTCCTTGTTCCCCCCTGATGATTGACATATGCCACAGTCGTTATGTTGTCCGACTGGAATCTGATGAATTTGGCCGAAGCGCATTGAATATTGCTCTTAGTTCCAGAATATTGATTGGAAGTAGAGACTCCACCTGAGTCCAACACACCCTGAGCCTTCAGGGAGTTCCAAACTGCCACCCCAGCCCAGAAGGCTGGCATCTGTTGTCACTATCACCCATGAGGGTCTACGGAAACAAGTCCCCTGGGTCAGATGATCTGGCGGACAACCACCAAAGAAGAGAGTTTCTGGTCTCTTGATCCAGAATTATCTTTGGAGATAAATCCGCACAATCCCCATTCCACTGACCGAGCATGCACAGTTGCAGTGGTCTGAGATGAAAGCGAGCAAACGGAACAATGTCCATTGCTGCTACCATTAATCCGATTACCTCCATACACTGAGCCACTGATGGCCGAGGAATGGACAGAAGTGCTCGGCAAGTATTCAAAAACTTTGATTTTCTGACCTACGTCTTTCATGTCTACCGAGTCTATCAGAGTTCCCAGAAAAGGAACCCTTGTCTGTGGAACAAGTGAACTCTTCTCTATGTTCACCTTCCAGCCGTGAGTTTCTCAGAAAAGACAACACTGGTGTCCGTGTGAGATTTTGTCAGATGACGCCTGAATCAGAATATCGTCCAGATAAGGTGCCACCGCTATCCCTTGCGGTTTGAGAACCGCCAAAAGAGACCCTAGAACCTTTGTGAAGATTCTGGGTGCTGTGGCCAACCCGAAAGGAAGAGCCACGAACTGATGTTTGTCCAAGATGGCAAACCTTAGAAACCGATGATGATCTTTGTGGATTGGAATATGAAGGTTAGCATCCTTCAAATCCACGGTAGTCATATATTGACCCTCCTGGATCATTGGCAAAATCGTTCGAATTGTCTCCATCTTGAATAATGGAATTCTTAGAAATTTGTTTAGACACTTGAGGTCCAAAATGGGTCTGAACGTTCACTCTTTTTTGGGGACCACAAAACAGGTTTGAGTAAAACCCCTGTCCCAATTTTGGAACAGGACAGATTACTCCCATAGAAAAGAGGTCTTTTACACAGCGTAAGAACGCCTCTCTCTTTATCTGGTTTGCAGATAATTTTGAAAGATGAAATCTCCCTCTTGGGAGAAATCCTTGAATTCCAATTGATAACCGTGGGTCACTATTTCTAGTGCCCAGGAATCCTGATCATCACTTGCCCAAGCCTGAGCAAAGAAAGAAAGTCTGCCCCCTACTAGATCCGGTCCCGGATCGGGGGCCGCCCCTTCATGTTGCTTTGTGGAAGAAGAAGATGTGGGGAATCCTCCTTAAAGTTCTGAAAGGAACCAAAATTATTCTGTTTACCCCTCATTTTAACCGACCTATCCTGAGGTAGGGCATGGCCCTTACCTCCTGTAATATCAGAAATGATCTCCTTCAATTCTGGCCCAAAAAGGGTCTTACCTTTAAAGGGAATAGCTAAAAGCTTATGTTTTGATGACACATCAGCAGACCAAGATTTGAGCCACAATGCTCTACGTGCTAAAATAGCAAATACTACATTTTTTGCCGCTAATTTAGCGGCATCAGTAATAAAAGAATTAGCTAGCTTAAGAGCCTTAATTCTATCTAGAATGTCATCTAATGGAGTCTCAACCTTAAGAGACTTCTAGAGCCTCAAACCAAAAAGCTGCTGCAGTAGTTACTGGAACAATGCAAGCCGTAGATTGTAAAATAAATCCCTGATTAACAAATCATTTCTTTAGTAGACCCTCTAATTTCTTATCCATAGGATCCTTGAAAGCACAACTATCCTCTTTGGGCATAGTAGTACGCTCAGCTAGGGAAGATATAGCTCCCTCTACCTTAGGGACCGCTTGCCATGAGTCTGGAATGGTATCTGATATAGGAAACATTTTCTTAAAATTAGGAGAGGGAGTAAAACGGTATACCTGGTCTTTCCCATTCCTTACTAATAATTTTCCGAAATTCTCTTAGGAACCGGGAAAAACATCATTGTAAGTAGGAACTTCCAAATATTTATCCATTTTACACAATTTCTCTGAGGAATCGCAATAGGATCACAATCATCCAGAGTCGCTAAAAACCTCCCTAAGCAACAAGGCAGAGGTGATCAAGCTTAAATTTAAATGACATAGCATCCAAATCTGTCCTGAGGCAAAACATTCCCTGAATCAGAAATTTCACCCTCAGACAGTAATTCCCTAATCCGCAACTCAGAGCACTGTGAGGGAACATCGGAAATAGCTAATAAAGCATCAGAGGATTCAGTATTTACATTAATACTTGACCTACTGCGTTTACCCTGCAACACTGGTAATTTAGACATTACCTCTGTAAGAGTAGTTAACATAACTGCAGCTATCTCCTGCAGAGTAAAGGAATTAGACACACTAGAAGTACTAGGCGTTGCTTGTGTGGGCATAAAACGTTGTGACACTTGGGGAGAATTGGATGGCATATCCTGATTCTCTTCAGACTGAGAATCATCCCTACACACTTATTTTATTTAAAATATGCTTTTTACATTGTAAAGCCCTTTCAGTACAAAAGTTACACAATAGTAGAGGGGTCTGCACAATAGCTTCTAAACACATAGAACAATGAGAAACCTCAATGTCAGACATGTTGAACAGACTAGTAATACCACAAAAGTCGTTTAAACACTTATTTATAGCATAAAATAAACATTAGAAAAAACGTGTACTTTGCCTTTAAGAAAAGAAAAAGTGAAAAAAAATTCAAAAATGCACAAAAAACGTTAAATTATTCCCAAATGTAACTTAATATCGTTGGTTAATCCAAAAATTACTGCACCCAGAAGCAAGGGCATAAAAAAAAGGCTTTAGAAGTACTTATATCAACATGTAGTCAAAAGATAGATAAAAATACACTCTGCACCTCGCCACAGCTCTGTTGTGGCCGCCTACCTGCCCCCCAGGGTTACTTGAATCAAGTTTCCAACCCTTCAGACCAGCTACACAGTCCAGGAGCCACCGAGTTACTGTTTGCTGCTGCTAAGCCTGAAGAAATTGCGCCAAAATAGACTCCGCCCCTTAAGGTCAAAAGCCAGAGTAGGCCCAAACAACACCGCATGGAAATGCAGTTATGCACTAAAGCAAAATACACACACAATATAACCCCAAGCATAAAACCAATAAGTTTTAAGTGCCAAAAATAAAAAACATAAAACATTGTTTTTTATATGTCTCCCATGTCCACATAAAGCCCAAATATCAACTAATGATAAATATAAATAGGGTCTCCAGTAACACCCCTTTTATTAAAATAGGTTTTTACTGCTTACCCCATTCCCATACAGGGGAAATAATGCCAGCCAGTTCTGATACACCAAGTCTCCTCAGAAAAAAAGGCTGCACATACCTTAATGCTGCTTGTAGCATGAAACCGGTCTCCACACTGAAGATGTCTCATGGTTACCTTCAGAAGTCTTGTAGGAACCAGCATGGATCTGAGGAAAATAGTACGTACCGGTACCATTTAAAATAAAAAACCTCTTGATTGAAGAAACTAAAACTAACACCTCACTTTACCATGTCTTCCTAGTATAACACAGGCAAAGAGAATGACTGAGGGTGGAGGGGAAGGGGAGGGGCTATATATACAGCTCTGCTGTGGTGCTCTTTGCCACTTCCTGTCAGCAGGAGGTTAATATCCCACAAGTAAGGATGAAATCCGTGGACTCATCATATCTTTGTAAAAGAAATAGAGTCGATAGCAGCCCCCAGAAAGGGTACCCTTGTCTGAGGAACTAAGAAACTCTTTTCCAAGTTTACCTTCCACCCGTGGGTCCTTAGGAAGGAAAGCACATTGTCGGAATGGGACCTTGCCAGTTGAAA
Organism: Bombina bombina; assembly: GCF_027579735.1. Taxonomy (NCBI): domain Eukaryota; kingdom Metazoa; phylum Chordata; class Amphibia; order Anura; family Bombinatoridae; genus Bombina; species Bombina bombina. The sequence goes on along the minus strand of NC_069499.1, from coordinate 1,281,694,236 downwards.
TGATGACGCCTGGATCAGTATATCGTCCAGATAAGGCGCCACCCTATGCCCCGCGGTCTTAGAACCGCCAAATAAAGACCACAGAACTTGTGTGAAAATTCTGGGCGCCGTTGCCAAACCGAAAGGGAGAGCCACTAACTGATAATGTTTGTCCAGAAAGGCAAGCCTCAGGAACTTGTGATGATCTCTGTGGATAGGAACATGAAGGTACGCACCCTTTAAATCCACTGTTGACATAAATTGACCCTCCTGGATCAATGGAAGAATGGTAGGAATGGTTTCCACCTTTTTTTGGGAACTACAAACAGATTTGAGTAAAACCCCTGTCCCTGTTCCTGAACTGGAACGGGACAGATTACTCTCATGGAGAAGAGGTCTCTTACACAGCGTAAGAACGCCTCTCTTTTTATCTGGTCTACATATAATCGTGAAAGGAGAAACCTTCCTCTGGGGGAAGAATTTTTGAATTCCAGTTTGTATCCCTGAGACACTATATCTATTGCCCAGGGATCCTGAACATCTCTCATCCAAGCCTGAATGAAGAAAGACAGTCTGCCCCCTACTAGATCCGGTCCCGGATCTGGCGGCCAACCCTTCATGCTGACTTGGGGAGCAGCAGCAGGCTTCAGATTGTTTACCCTTGTTCCAAGACTGGTTTGGTCCCAGGTAGACTTGGCTTGTGAATAGTTCCCTTCCTGCTTAGAGGAGGAGGAAGGGGGAAATTTCCTTGAAATTCCGAAAGGAACGAAAATTACTCTGTCGACCTCTCTGTTTGGATTTCTTATCCTGAGGAGATGACCCTTGCCTCCCGTGATGTCAGAAATAATTTCTTTCAAGTCAGGTCCGAAACAAGGTCTTCCCCTTGTAAGGAATAGCCAAAAGCTTAGACTTGGATGACACATCCGCAGACCAAGATTTCAACCATAAGGCTCTGCATGCTAAGACGGAGAACCCCGAACTCTTAGCCGCCAATTTGGTAATCTGCAGAGAAGCATCAGTAATAAATGAATTAGCTCATTTAAGAGCTTTAATCCTATCATGTATCTCTTAAAAAGAAGTCTCAGTTTTAAGAGATTCTTCCAGATTATCAAACCAATAAGCAGCTGCACTTGTAACCGTAACAATGCAGGCTGCCGGTTGCAATAGCAACCCCTGATGAACATAGATTTTCTTAAGGAGACCCTCCAATTTCTTATCCATAGGGTCCTTGAAAGCACCAACTATCCTCGATAGGAATTGTAGTTCGTTTAGGACAGGGTGAAATAGCACCTTCCACCTTAGGGACCATCTGCCAAGAGTCCCTAATAGCGTTAGCTATAGGATACATTTTCTTGAAAACAGGAGAAGGAGAAAAGGGAATACCTGGTCTCCTCCCATTCCTTAGCAATAATTTTCTGAAGTTCTTTTAGGAACTGGAAAAACATCAGAATAAGAAGGAACTTCTAGATATCTATCCAACTTAATTTTTCTGGAGGAACCACAATTGAATCACAGTCGTCCAGAGTAACCAAAACCTCCCTTAATAAAAGGCGGAGGTGTTCAAGTTTAAACCTAAAGGAGACCACTTCTGAATCTGTCAGGAGGTTCCACATTAGCATTCAAACACATGGAACATGTATTGTTCAAAAGATCTTCCATGATAAAATAAAGCAAAAAAACAAACCTTGGTCGTGGCCCTTTAAATATATAATTAGAAAATTTATAAGTGAGACACAAAATAAAACAACAATCCCAATATGTATGCTGTCTGTGAAAACCCTCTGAAACAGAGAGTACACTGAGCCTTTAAAATATAAACGGAACAATTTTCCTTTTTTTTTAAAAAAAAAAAAATTCTAAAGTTCTTTAAACAGCAAAAAAATCCACTGACCGTAGTGTATTAGAGAAAAAAAGCACCTAACCACCTCACAGCTCTGCTGAGGCGCCTACCTGCCCCCACAACACACTGACTTTGCTTGCTGATCCCTAAGACTGCCTGCCGAAATCGAAACACATGCGGTCTGAAAGAAAACACTTTGCCGTCTGTTGTAAACTCAGCCGAAGACGGAACAACAAGTAAACTTGACCAGAACAACTGTTGCAGCTTCCCCTGAAGTGCGCGCAAAATAAAACCCCCGCTCACCGTGGGCGTCAAAGGAAATTTCCCGGTCAAACAAACAGACGCGGCAACACAATAATAAAAATAAATGTACACAGGTCCCCAAATCGGAGTCTGAAGAATCAGAACTACGCTATAAGGAAAACCTCAGCGTCAGCCCAAAGAGCACCATTTAAATAAAGATGTCACAGTAGAAAGCTCTTGTACACACTAATCCTACATCGTGACTTAGTCTTACCACCTCTTTCTTTCCAGCTTTGAATGTCCAGTGGTACACAGTAATGGGGATAACCCTACAATAAAGAAATTTTCCCCATTAACAAATAAGGGATATAAACAGCCACTTCTGAGTTGAGTATTCCTAGAAAAAGTAAAAAGTTGCACATACCTCTATGCTGAGCGACAGCATGACAGTCCCCACACGATCAAGAGGTCCTTTTTCTCCTCCTGTTAGTTCTGTGGAGACATACAGGGTCTTAGTTAATATCTGCTAAGACCCATCATTTGCAGGGCAGCACTCAGTATGGGAGGCGCAGAGAGAATTGGAATCCCCCTAGTTCCCATTGCTTTTAAAGCCACCTGTAGCTCTGCTCCAGAGGCTGACAAGGAATACGCTATACCCTGAGATAAAATAGCACTCACTGGTACCATTTAAAAATAATAAACTCTTGATTGAAGAATCTAAATAACACCTCACTTTACCTCTTCCTACCACTAACACATGCAAAGAGAATGACTGGAGTGGGAGGGAAGGGAGGAGCTATATATTCAGCTCTGCTGTGGTGCTCTTTGCCTCCTCCTGCTGACCAAGAGGCGATATCCCACAAGTAGGATGAAATTTGTGGACTCATCGTATCTTAAAAAAGAGAAAACAGAATTTATGTTTACCTGATAAATTACTTTCTCCCAACGGTGTGTCCGGTCTACGGGCGTCATCCTTACTTGTGGGGATATTCTCTTCCCCAACAGGAAATGGCAAAGAGCCCAGCAAAGCTGGTCACATGATCCCTCCTAGGCTCCGCCTACCCCAGTCATTCGAGCCGACGTTAAGGAGGAATATTTGCATAGGAGAAACCATATGATACCGTGGTGACTGTAGTTAAAGAAAATAAATTATCAGACCTGATTAAAAAACCAGGGCGGGCCGTGGACCGGGACACACCGTTGGAGAAAGTAAATTATCAGGTAAACATAAATTCTGTTTCTCCAACATAGGTGTGTCCCGTTCCACGGCGTCATCCTTACTTGTGGGAACCAATACCAAAGCTTAGGACAACGGATGAAGGGAGGGAGCAAATCAGGTCACCTAAATGGAAGGCACCACGGCTTGCAAAACCTTTCTCCCAAAAATAGCCTCAGAAGAAGCAAAAGTATCAAACTTGTAAAATTTGGTAAAAGTGTGCAGTGAAGACCAAGTCGCTGCCCTACATATCTGATCAACAGAAGCCTCGTTCTTGAAGGCCCCATGTGGAAGCCACAGCCTAGTGGAATGAGCTGTGATTCTTTCAGGAGGCTGCCGTCCGGCAGTCTCGTAAGCCAATCTGATGATGCTTTTAATCCAAAAAGAGAGAGAGGTAGAAGTTGCTTTTTTGACCTCTCCTTTTACCAGAATAAACAACAAACAAGGAAGATGTTTGTCTAAAATCCTTTGTAGCATCTAAATAGAATTTTAGAGCGCGAACAACATCCAAATTGTGCAACAAACGTTCCTTCTTCGAAACTGGTTTCGGACACAGAGAAGGCACGACTATCTCCTGGTTAATGTTTTTGTTAGAAACAACTTTTGGAAGAAAACCAGGTTTAGTACGTAAAAACCACCTTATCTGCATGGAACAACCAGATAAGGAAGGAGAACACTGCAGAGCAGATAATTCTGAAACTCTTCTAGCAGAAGAAATTGCAACCAAAAACAAAACTTTCCAAGATAATAACTTAATATCAACGGAATGTAAGGGTTCAAACGGAACCCCCTGAAGAACTGAAAGAACTAAGTTGAGACTCCAAGGAGAGTCAAAAGGTTTGTAAACAGGCTTGATTCTAACCAGAGCCTGAACAAAGGCTTTGAACATCTGGCACAGCTGCCAGCTTTTTGTGAAGTAACACAGACAAGGCAGAAATTCTGTCCCTTCAAGGAACTTGCAGATAATCCTTTTTCCAATTCCTTCTTGAAGGAAGGATAGAATCTTAGGAATCTTAACCTTGTCCCAAGGAATCCTTTAGATTCACACCAACAGATATATTTTTTCCAAATTTTGTGGTAAATTTTTCTAGTTACAGGCTTTTCTGGCCTGAACAAGAGTAACAATAACAGAATCTGAGAACCCTCGCTTTGATAAGATCAAGCGTTCAATCTCCAAGCAGTCAGCTGGAGTGAGACCAGATTCGGAGTGTTCGATACGGACCTTGAACAAGAAGGGTCTCGTCTCAAAGGTAGCTTCCATGGTTGGAGCCGATGACATATTCACCAGATCTGCATACCAAGTCCTGCGTGGCCACGCAGGAGCTATCAAGATCACCGACGCCCCTCTCCTGATTGATCCTGGCTACCAGCCTGGGGATGAGAGGAAACGGCGGGAATACATAAGCTAGTTTGAAGGTCCAAGGTGCTACTAGTGCATCTACTAGAGTCGCCTTGGGATCCCTGGGATCTGGACCCGTAGCAAGGAACCTTGAAGTTCTGACGAGAGGCCATCAGATCCATGTCTGGAATGCCCCACAGTTGAGTGATTTGGCAAAGATTTCCGGATGGAGTTCCCACTCCCCCGGATGCAATGTCCTGACGACTCAGAAAAATCCGCTTCCCAATTTTCACTCCTGGGATGTGGATTGCAGACAGGTGGCCAGGAGCGAGTCTCCGCCCATTGAATGATTTTAGGTCACTTCTTCCATCGCCAGGGAACTCCTTGTTCCCCCCCTGATGGTTGATGTACGCAACAGTCGTCATGTTGTCTGATTGAAACCGTATGAACTTGGCCCTCGCTAGCTGAGGCCAAGCCTTGAGAGCATTGAATATCGCTCTCAGTTCCAGAATATTTATCGGTAGAAGAGATTCTTCCCGAGATCAAAGACCCTGAGCTTTCAGGGATCCCCAGACCGCGCCCCAGCCCATCAGACTGGCGTCGGTCGTGACAATGACCCACTCTGGTCTGCGGAAGGTCATCCCTTGTGACAGGTTGTCCAGGGACAGCCACCAACGGAGTGAGTCTCTGGTCCTCTGATTTACTTGTATCTTCGGAGACAAGTCTGTATAGTCCCCATTCCACTGACTGAGCATACACAGTTTGTAATGGTCTTAGATGAATGCGCGCAAAAGGAACTATGTCCATTGCCGCTACCCATCAAACCTATCACTTCCATGCACTGCGCTATGGAAGGAAGAGGAACGGAATGAAGTATCCGACAAGAGTTTAGAAGTTTTGTTTTTCTGTCCAACTTAAATTTAAATGTAATCACATCGGGTTCAGCTTGTTGAGAAATTTTCCCTGAATCTGAAATTTCTCCCTCAGACAAAACCTCCCTGGCCCCATCAGACTGGTGTAGGGGCATTTCAGAACCATTATCATTAGCGTCGTCATGCTCTTCAGTATCTAAAACAGAGCAGTCGCGCTTACGCTGATAAATGGGCATTTTGGCTAAAATGTTTTTGATAGAATTATCCATTACAGCCGTTAATTGTTGCATAGTAAGGAGTATTGGCGCGCTAGATGTACTAGGGGCCTCCTGAGTGGGCAAGACTCGTGTAGACGAAGGAGGGAATGATGCAGTACCATGCTTACTCCCCTCACTTGAGGAATCATCTTGGGCATCATTTTCATTGTCACATAAATCACATTATTTAAATGAGAAGGAACCCTGGCTTCCCCACATTCAGAACACAGTCTATCTGGTAGTTCAGACATGTTAAACAGGCATAAACTTGATAACAAAGTACAAAAAAAAACGTTTTAAAATAAAACCGTTACTGTCACTTTAAATTTAAACTGAACACACTTTATTACTGCAATTGCGAAAAAACATGAGGAATTGTTCAAAATTCACCAAAATTTCACCACAGTGTCTTAAAGCCTTAAAAGTATTGCACACCAAATTTGGAAGCTTTAACCCTTAAAATAACGGAACCGGAGCCGTTTTTAACTTTAACCCCTTTACAGTCCCTGGTATCTGCTGAGACCCAACCAAGCCCAAAGGGGAATACGATACCAAATGACGCCTTCAGAAAGTCTTTTCTATGTATCAGAGCTCCTCACACATGCGACTGCATGTCATGCCTCTCAAAAACAAGTGCGCAATACCGGCGCGAAAATGAGGCTCTGCCTATGATTAGGGAAAGCACCAAAATACCCAGATTAAATGATTCCTCAAGGCTAAATATGTGTAATATATGAATCGATTTAGCCCAGAAAAAGTCTACAGTCTTATAAGCCCTTGTGAAGCCCTTATTTACTATCTTAATAAACATGGCTTACCGGATCCCATAGGGAAAATGACAGCTTCCAGCATTACATCGTCTTGTTAGAATGTGTCATACCTCAAGCAGCAAGAGACTGCTCACTGTTCCCCCAACTGAAGTTAATTCCTCTCAACAGTCCTGTGTGGAACAGCCATGGATTTTAGTAACGGTTGCTAAAATCATTTTCCTCATACAAACAGAAATCTTCATCTCTTTTCTGTTTCAGAGTAAATAGTACATACCAGCACTATTTTAAAATAACAAACTCTTGATTGAATAATAAAAACTACAGTTAAACACTAAAAAACTCTAAGCCATCTCCGTGGAGATGTTGCCTGTACAACGGCAAAGAGAATGACTGGGGTAGGCGGAGCCTAGGAGGGATCATGTGACCAGCTTTGCTGGGCTCTTTGACATTTCCTGTTGGGGAAGAGAATATCCCACAAGTAAGGATGACGCCGTGGACCGGACACACCTATGTTGGAGAAAAGCTTATTTTTCCTAATTAAATATAACATTTTAGATACATGACCAATATTGTCATATATCAAGTTTGTATTTTATTTTTTGTGATAAAACATTTTTTTTAAATATTTTTGTTGCTGTTATTCATATGTTTAATTTCATAGAATAGAAAACTATTTTTTATGGAATAGGAGTCCTGTTTTAGGATTTAATTTTGTATTTTTTTTTTCTGCCAAGCATTAAAACTACAGAGTTTTCAAAATTTTATCTGGACTCAGTTCAGTAATACCCATACATCTGGCAGGCATGTATAAATGAATGAAGACAGTTTGCAAATAGGATATTATTCACTGGTTAACCAAAAATAAGTGGTCTAGACCTAAAGTACCAAGGACGCTATTACCAGTAAATGCTTTTTCTCTCTCCACATAAATTTATTTAGTGGAAAGTATTTGTTTTGCATTAAAACCTATGTTTAAATCTTCTGCCTAAATGCATAATTGTATTATTTTTTTATTCTATCTAAAAAAGAAATGTATGCTTACCTGATAAATTAATTTCTTTCTTGATGGTGAGAGTCCTCTAATCCCACAGGAGGCAGCAAAACACCACACACACCAGAGCTTTAGTCCCTCCAACTTTCCTATGATTCCTTAGTCATACATATGGCCAGGAGAAAGGAAAAAATAAAGTAAGAAAGGAAAAGTAGGCTAAAAGAAGTGCAAACTGGTACTGCCATCAACGGTTATAGAAAAAACTAGGGTGGTTTTTGAGGACTCTCACAATCATGAAAGAAATTAATTTATCAGGTAAGCATATATTTTGTTTTCTTTCATAAGATGGTGAGAGTCCATGAGCCATCACATGTGGGATCCTATACCCAAGCTCTGAAGCACACGAGACCACCATGAAATAGGGATGGAAAAACAGTTAAAGGGACAGTCTAGTCAAAATTAAACTTTCATGATTCAGATAGGGCATGCAATTTTAAACAACTTTCCAATTTACTTCTATTATCTAATTTGCTTAATTCTTTAGACATCCTTTGTTGAAGAAATAGCAATGCACATGTGTGAGCCAATCACACAAGGCCTCTATGTGCAGCAACCAATCAGAAGCTACTGAGCATATCTAGATATGCTTTTCAGCAAGTGATCAAGAGAATGAAGCAAATTAGATAATAGAAGTAAATTAGAAAGTTGTTTAAAATGACATGCTCTTTCTAAATCATGAAAGAAAAAAATTTGGTTTCATGTCCCTTTAAGGCAGGTAGGAGGTACTAGACGGGCACTGCGACCTGCAGAACATTTCTACCAAAAGCAGCCTCAGAAGAATTTGGTAAAGGTATGAAAAGATGACCAAGTAGCTGTCTTGCACATTTGTTCAATATTAGCTTCCTTTCTAAAAGCCCATGAAGTGGCAATTACTCTGTTAGAATTCGCAGTAATAAATTCAGGAGGATTACTGCCCGCATGAATTGTACTTTATGTGCACGTTGGCATGTGAGTTGCTACTTTTAAACACTATTGTCACTATTCTTGCCCTGATTTACTGCACTATGAGGCATCTCCTGTGTTTCACTTTTTTAGGAGTTTGTGAGGTTGCAGGCCTGATAACTGAAGAAACGGTGTAAGTATGTTTTTGAGTCATCTGAAAGAAACTGCCTGTACCAGAATGTAGTCTAGGTAAGGGGATACTGCCAAGCCCTGAGGTCTCACTACGGACAAAAAAGCTCAGAGAACCTTTGAGAAGATTCTTGGTACTGCTCCTAGACCAAATGGGAGCAGCATATCCTGGACATAAGGGTCCTCTAGCCAGAACAGTGAAAGCAGTACTCTCTGCATTAATGCAAGTTATTTCAAGCCGCATATCAAATTAGACTGCTTGCAATCCTAAATGTTATCAAGGGAAGCTTCCTTGGAAATAATGCCACAGATGGTGTCACATTACACTCCAGTTGCTGCATATACACAGGCTATACTAATAGCTGGAGGAAACATATAGCCTACCAGCTGAAAGATCTCCTGATAATACCTTCATTTTTTCTGTATATGGGATCCTCAAAAGTGGCACTGGTAGTCTGCCTAGTCAAAGTGGAAATAGCACTGTTCATCTTTGTAATAGTCTCTCATACCCCCAATTTTACACCCCTCTTTCCTATTCCCAGGTCTCTGAAATGGATATCAAATCTCACATCAGTTTGAGAACCCCTTTAAATCAATGTGTTGACCAGCACTTCAAGTTTTACAATCCTTCCTGTAGGCAAAAAATTACTAAGGAATCATGGGAAAGTGGGAAGGATTAAAGCTCTGTTGCGTGGGGTGTTTTGCTTCTTCCTGTAGGACTGGACTTTAATCCCATGTGTGATTGTTTTGTAGACTCTCACCATCTTATGAAAGAACATGTAAATAAAGATATTACAGTTTTGTGTTATTTGAAATAAGAATATTCTTATATGGCACAATTTTTTTTTCTTTCCAGGTGTGTTGTGTGTTCCCCTCCATAAATAAAGCTTTGGGAGTTGTCCTGAATAGACTATTAACAGAGCTGTATCAGCAGGGATGCGCAATTCCTATCGACCGACGCCCGGGACATGCAGTTCTGGGCGCAGGGCATGTGGGGGTTTTTTACATTTTTTTTTTTATTTATTATTATTTTAATCTTCTAATCTCCTGCCACTCTGCAGCCTCAGTCTCCCCAACCATCTACAGTATTATCCTCCAGCTGCTCCTTGTGTGCTAAACCCGCCTCTTCCTGTCAGTGAGTTGTACTCAAGTGAGATTCCGGCAGTCGTGTTTGTGCATGTGTGTGCCGGGTCCGCAGCAGCTTTTTTTTTTTCTTCTTAGCTCTGCGACATTTCAGTGCGTCTCAATTCTCAGCTCCTCCCTGCTATTACAATGTTGGAGACATGCAGTGCAGGCGAGTAGTCCAGTTCTTATTTTGCACTGTATTTTATACTTAGTGAGCGCAGCTCCAGGGCTCATTACATTTATGTAAATGTCAATGCAAAATATGCAACGGAATGAGTAATTTTGTTGGCTAATTTGTTAAAAACTTTAACGGTACCAAGTTTATTTCTTCAATTGCCACAAAGGAGCCTGGAGGTAAATTGAGGTTAGAATATAGTTTGTAAGAATAGTTTTTATCTTCCAAGTTCAAAGAACATTTTTTCTCTAAACTCTACATGAATAGCAGTTCATTTTTGATTAGGCAAAAATATAAAATCTCATGCATCAGGGGATTACAATTAGAATTGTTTATGAGGTTTGTTTTAATGCTACTTAATAAAAGTGACCTGGATATTCTCCATATCATATGTGCAAAGTTAGCTTTCTGGAGGATGACATTTTTTAAACACGACAGATGCAAATAAATTGACACATATTGCAAAACAGACCCGGAACGGTGTAAAAGCCGGAACGGAACAGGCCGGAACAGGCCTTTTATGAAGGAAATTGATTTAAAATATAATGGTATGTATTAGAGACTCTTGAGAACAATTTTAGGAACAAGAATATTTGTGATATAATAATTAATTAACCCTTTAACTACCAAAATAGTGTCCGGAACCAAACATAACAGCCCGGAACAGCACCTTCCCAGAAAACCAGATACACCAAATTCACAAGTCACATGTGACTAAATGTAATATGTGTAATCAGCCACAAACCATCCACAGAAACCACGTTCCAATACCCGTTCCGGCCTGTAAAACGCTTTTTCATGAAAAGTGACGGAACAGCACCTTACCAGCAAACCAGATACACCAAATTCACCAGTCACACATGACTAAATGTTATAAGTGTAATCAGCCACAAACCATCCACAGAAACCACATTATGATATCTGTTCCGGCCTTTAATACACTTTTTTATAAAAAGTGACGGAACGGCACCTTCCCAGCAAAATATACAGACCAAATTTACCAGCCACACATAACTAGATGTGATAAGTGTAATCAACCACAAACCATCCACAGAAACCACGTTCCAATACCCGTTTCAGCCTGTAAAACGCTTTTTCATGAAAAGTGACGGAAAGGCACCTTACCAGCAAACCAGATACACCAAATTCACCAGTCACACATGACTAAATGTTATAAGTGTAATCAGCCACAAACCATCCACAGAAACCACATTATGATATCTGTTCCGGCCTTTAATACACTTTATTTTATAAAAAAAGTGACGGAACGGCACCTTCCCAGCAAAATATACAGACCAAATTCACCAGCCACACATAACTAGATGTGATAAGTGTAATCAACCACAAACCATCCACAAAAACCACGTTCCAATACCCGTTCCGGCCTGTAAAACGCTTTTTCATGAAAAATGACGGAACGGCGCCTTACCAGCAAACCAGATACACCAAATTCACCAGTCACACATAACTAAATGTTATAAGTGTAATCAGCCACAAACCATCCACAGAAACCACATTATGATATCTGTTCCGGCCTTTAATACACTTCATTATAAAAAGTGACGGAACGGCACATACCCAGCAAATATTAAAGGCCGGAACAGATATCATAATGTTGTGGTTTCTGTGGATTGTTTGTGGCTGATTACACTTATAACATTTAGTTATGTGTGACTGGTGAATTTGGTCTGTATATTTCTCTGGAAAGGTGCCGTTCCGTCACTTTTTATAAAAAAACATAATTTATGCTTACCTGATAAATGTATTTCTCTTGTAGTGTATCCAGTCCACGGATCATCCATTACTTGTGGGATATTCTCCTTCTCAACAGGAAGTTGCAAGAGGATCACCCACAGCAGAGCTGCTATATAGCTCCTCCCCTAACTGTCATATCCAGTCATTCGACCGAAAACAAACAGAGAAAGGAGAAATCATAGGGTGCAGTGGTGACTGTAGTTTAATTAAAATTTAGACCTGCCTTAAAAGGATAGGGCGGGCCGTGGACTGGATACACTACAAGAGAAATAAATTTATCAGGTAAGCATAAATTATGTTTTCTCTTGTTAAGTGTATCCAGTCCACGGATCATCCATTACTTGTGGGATACCAATACCAAAGCTAAAGTACACGGATGATGGGAGGGACAAGGCAGGATTAAGCGGAAGGAACCACTGCCTGAAGATCCATTCTCCCAAACACAGCCTCCGAAGAAGCAAAAGTATCAAATTTGTAAAATTTTGAAAAAGTGTGAAGCAAAGACCAAGTCGCAGCCTTACAAATCTGTTCAACAGAGGCCTCATTTTTGAAGGCCCAGGTGGAAGCCACAGCTCTAGTAGAATGAGCTGTAATCCTTTCAGGGGGCTGCTGTCCAGCAGTCTCATAGGCTAGGCTTATTACGCTCCGAAGCCAAAAGGAAAGAGAGGTTGCCGAAGCTTTTTGACCTCTCCTCTGTCCAGAGTAAACGACAAACAGGAAAGATGTTTGACGAAAATCCTTAGTAACTTGTAAGTAAAACTTCAAGGCACGGACTACGTCCAGATTATGTAAAAGACGTTCCTTCTTTGAAGAAGGATTAGGGCACAACGATGGAACAACAATCTCTTGATTGATATTCTTGTTAGAAACCACCTTAGGTAAAAACCCAGGTTTGGTACGCAGAACTACCTTATCTGCATGAAAAATCAGATAGGGAGAATCACATTGTAAGGCAGATAGCTCAGAGACTCTCCGAGCCGAGGAAATAGCCATCAAAAACAGAACTTTCCAAGATAAAAGTTTAATATCAATGGAATGAAGGGGTTCAAACGGAACTCCTTGAAGAACTTTAAGAACCAAGTTTAAGCTTCACGGGGGAGCAACAGGTTTAAACACAGGCTTAAATCTAACCAAAGCCTGGACGTCTGGAACCTCTGCCAGACGCTTGTGTAAAAGAATAGACAGAGCAGAAATCTGTCCCTTTAAGGAACTAGCTGATAATCCTTTGTCCAAGCCCTCTTGGAGAAAAGACAATATTCTAGGAATCCTAACTTTACTCCATGAGTAAGTCTTGGATTCACACCAATAAAGATATTTACTTCATATCTTTTGGTAGATTTTCCTGGTAACAGGCTTTCATGCCTGTATTAAAGTATCAATGACTGACTCGGAGAAGCCAAGCTTTGATAGAATCAAGCGTTCAATCTCCATGCAGTCAGTCTCAGAGAAATTAGATTTGGATGATTGAAAGGACCTTGTATCAGAAGGTCCTGTCTTAGAGGCAGAGTCCATGGTGGAAAGGATGACATGTCCACTAGGTCTGCATACCAAGTCCTGCGTGGCCACGCAGGTGCTATCAGAATCACCGATGCTCTCTCCTGTTTGATTTTGGCAATCAGTCGAGGGAGCAGAGGAAACGGTGGAAACACATAAGCCAGGTTGAAGAACCAAGGCGCTGCTAGCGCATCTATCAGCGTCGCTTCTGGGTCCCTGGACCTGGATCCGTAACAAGGAAGCTTGGCGTTCTGGCGAGACGCCATGAGATCCAGTTCTGGTTTGCCCCAATGCTGAATCAGGTGAGCAAAGACCTCCGGATGAAGTTCCCACTCCCCCGGATGAAAAGTCTGGCGACTTAGAAAGTCCGCCTCCCAGTTCTCCACGCCTGGGATGTGGATCGCTAACAGGTGGCAAGAGTGAGACTCTGCCCAGCGAATTATCTTGGAGACTTCTAACATCGCTAGGGAACTCCTGGTTCCCCCTTGATGGTTGATGTAAGCCACAGTTGTGATGTTGTCCGACTGAAATCTGATGAACCTCAGTGTTGCTAACTGAGGCCAAGCCAGAAGAGCATTGAATATCGCTCTTAACTCCAGAATATTTATTGGAAGGAGTTTCTCCTCCTGAGTCCACGATCCCTGTGCCTTCAGGGAATTCCAGACTGCACCCCAACCTAGAAGGCTGGCATCTGTCCACCCGTGCGACCTCAGAAATGCCAGAACTATCTCTGTATGAGACTTGGCAACTTGAAAGCTTGACGCCTGTATCAGGATGTCGTCTAGATACGGAGCCACCGCTATGCCTCGCGGTCTTAGAACCGCCAGAAGTAAGCCCAGAATCTTTGTAAAGATTCTCGGGGCTGTAGCCAACCCGAAGGGAAGAGCTACAAATTGGTAATGCCTGTCTAGAAAGGCAAACCTTAGAAACCGATGATGATCTTTGTGAATCAGTATGTGAAGGTAGGCATCCTTTAAGTCCACTGTGGTCATGTACTGACCTTCTTGGATCATGGGTAGGATGGTCCGAATAGTTTCCATTTTGAAGATGGAACTCTGAGGAATTTGTTTAAGATCTTTAGATCCAAAATTGGTCTGAAGGTTCCCTCTTTTTTGGGAACCACAAACAGATTTGAATAAAAACCCTGTCCTTGTTCCGTCCGCGGAACTGGATGGATCACTCCCATAACTAGGAGGTCTTGCACACAGCGTAGGAATGCCTCTTTCTTTATCTGATTTGCAGATAGCCTTGAAAGATGAAATCTCCCTTGTGGAGGGGAAGCTTTGAAGTCCAGAAGATATCCCTGAGATATGATCTCCAACGCCCAGGGATCCTGAACATCTCTTGCCCACGCCTGGGCGAAGAGAGAAAGTCTGCCCCCTACTAGATCCGTCGCCGGATAGGGGGCCGTTCCTTCATGCTGTCTTAGAGGCAGCAGCAGGCTTTCAGGCCTGCTTGCCTTTGTTCCAGGACTGGTTAGGTTTCCAGGCCTGCTTAGATTGAGCAAAAGTTCCCTCTTGTTTTGAAGCGGAGGAAGTTGATGCTGCACCTGCCTTGAAATTTCAAAAGGCACGAAAATTAGACTGTTTGGCCTTTGCTTTGGTCCTGTCCTGAGGAAGGGTGTGACCCTTACCTCCAGTAATGTCAGCAATAATTTCCTTCAAACCAGGCCCGAATAAGGTCTGCCCCTTGAAAGGAATGTTGAGTAATTTAGACTTCGAAGTCACGTCAGCTGACCAGGATTTAAGCCATATCGCCCTATGCGCTTGGATGGCGAATCCGGAATTCTTAGCCGTTAGTTTAGTCAAATGAACAATGGCATCAGAAACAAATGAGTTAGCTAGCTTAAGTGTTCTAAGCTTGTCAATAATTTCAGTCAATGGAGCTGTATGGATGGCCTCTTCCAGGGCCTCAAACCAGAATGCCGCCGTGGCCGTGACAGGCGCAATGCATGCAAGGGGCTGTAAAATAAAACCTTGTTGAATAAACATTTTCTTAAGGTAACCCTCCAATTTTTTATCCATTGGATCTGAAAAAGCACAACTGTCCTCAACCTCCACCTTGGGGACCGTCTGCCATAAGTCCCGTGTAGTGGCGTCTACTGGAAACATTTTTCTAAATATAGGAGGTGGGGAAAAAGGCACCCCCGGTCTATCCCACTCCTTGCTAATAATTTCTGTAAGCCTTTTAGGTATAGGAAAAACATCAGTACACACCGGTACCGCATAGTATTTATCCAGCCTACACAATTTCTCTGGTACTGCAACTGTGTTACAGTCATTCAGAGCAGCTAATACCTCCCCAAGCAACACATGGAGGTTCTCAAGCTTAAATTTAAAATTAGAAATCTCTGAATCAGGTTTCCCCGAATCAGAGATGTCACCCACAGACTGAAGCTCTCCGTCCTCATGATCTGCATATTGTGACGCAGTATCAGACATGGCCCTTACAGCATCTGCGCGCTCTGTATTTCTCCTAACCCCAGAGCAATCGCGCTTGCCTCTTAATTCAGGCAACCTGGATAATACCTCTGACAGGGTATTATTCATGATTGCAGCCATGTCTGCAAGGTAATCGCTATGGGCGTCCCTGATGTAATTGGCGCCATATTAGCGTGCATCTCCTGAGCGGGAGGCGAAGGGTCTGACACGTGGGGAGAGTTAGTCAGCATAACTTCCCCCTCGTCAGAATCTTCTGGTGATATTTATTTTATAGTTAAAGACTGATCTTTACTGTTTAAGGTGAAATCAATACATTTAGTACACATTCTCCTATGGGGCTCCACCATGGCTTTCAAACATAATGAACAAGTAGTTTCCTCTGTGTCAGACGTGTTTAAACAGACTAGCAATGAGACTAGCAAGCTTGGAAAACACTTTAAACAAGTTTACAAGCAATATAAAAAACGTTACTGCACCTTTAAAGGGACACTCAATCAAAATTAATCTTTCATTATTCAGATAGAGCATGCCATTTTAAACAACTTTCCAATTTACTTCCATTAAAAAAAAATGTGCACAGTATTTTTATATTTAAACTTTTTGAGTCACCAAGTCTTACTGTGCAAGAATAAGTGTATATGCATTTGTGAATGGCTGATGGCTGTCACATGGTACAGGGGGAGTGGAAAAAGACATAACTTTTAAAATTGTCAGAAAAAAAATCTACTACTCATTTGAAGTTCAAACTAAGTGCTATTGCATTGTCTTGTTATCTTGCATTTGTTGATTATGCAAATCTACTGTGTTGACTGGTCCTTTAAGAAACACAAATTTTGTCAAAATTTGAAATAACAGTGAAAAAAGGCAGTTACACTAACAAAAATTTTACAGTGTATGTAACAAGTTAGCAGAGCATTGAACCCACTTGCAAATGGATGATTAACCCCTTAATACTCAAAACTGAATAATAAAAGACAAAAACGTTTGTTTTTTTTGTTTTTTTAAACAGTT
This sequence comes from Bombina bombina, assembly GCF_027579735.1. Lineage (NCBI taxonomy): Eukaryota > Metazoa > Chordata > Amphibia > Anura > Bombinatoridae > Bombina > Bombina bombina. The sequence goes on along the minus strand of NC_069499.1, from coordinate 1,281,677,597 downwards.
ACAACAACTGCCACAGCTCTACTGTGGCTTTTTACCTCCCTCAAAAACGACTTTGAAGCCTTTTGAGCCCTCCAGAGATGTCCTGGATCATGCAGAGGGAAGCTGAATGTCTGTCAGTATATTTAGCTGCACAGAAAAGCACTAAAAACAGAATTTATGTTTACCTGATAAATTACTTTCTCCAACGGTGTGTCCGGTCCACGGCGTCATCCTTACTTGTGGGATATTCTCCTCCCCAACAGGAAATGGCAAAGAGCCCAGCAAAGATGGTCACATGATCCCTCCTAGGCTCCGCCTTCCCCAGTCATTCGACCGACGTAAAGGAGGAAAATTTGCATAGGAGAAATCATATGATACCGTGGTGACTGTAGTTAAAGAAAATAAATTATCAGACCTGATTAAAAAACCAGGGCGGGCCGTGGACCGGACACACCGTTGGAGAAAGTAATTTATCAGGTAAACATAAATTCTGTTTTCTCCAACATAGGTGTGTCCGGTCCACGGCGTCATCCTTACTTGTGGGAACCAATACCAAAGCTTTAGGACACGGATGAAGGGAGGGAGCAAATCAGGTCACCTAGATGGAAGGCACCACGGCTTGCAAAACCTTTCTCCCAAAAATAGCCTCAGAAGAAGCAAAAGTATCAAATTTGTAAAATTTAGTAAAAGTGTGCAGTGAAGACCAAGTCGCTGCCTTACATATCTGATCAACAGAAGCCTCGTTCTTGAAGGCCCATGTGGAAGCCACAGCCCTAGTGGAATGAGCTGTGATTCTTTCAGGAGGCTGCCGCCCGGCAGTCTCGTAAGCCAATCTGATGATGCTTTTAATCCAAAAAGAGAGAGAGGTAGAAGTTGCTTTTTGACCTCTCCTTTTACCAGAATAAACAACAAACAAAGAAGATGTTTGTCTAAAATCCTTTGTAGCATCTAAATAGAATTTTAGAGCACGAACTACATCCAAATTGTGCAACAAACGTTCCTTCTTTGAAACTGGATTCGGACACAAAGAAGGCACGACTATCTCCTGGTTAATGTTTTTGTTAGAAACAACTTTCGGAAGAAAACCAGGTTTAGTACGTAAAACCACCTTATCTGCATGGAACACCAGATAAGGGGGAGAACACTGCAGAGCAGATAATTCTGAAACTCTTCTAGCAGAAGAAATTGCAACCAGAAACAAAACTTTCCAAGATAATAACTTAATATCAACGGAATGTAAGGGTTCAAACGGAACCCCCTGAAGAACTGAAAGAACTAAATTGAGACTCCAAGGAGGAGTCAAAGGTTTGTAAACAGGCTTGATTCTAACCAGAGCCTGAACAAAGGCTTGAACATCTGGCACAGCTGCCAGCTTTTTGTGAAGTAACACAGACAAGGCAGAAATCTGTCCCTTCAAAGAACTTGCAGATAATCCTTTCTCCAAACCTTCTTGAAGAAAGGATAGAATCTTAGGAATTTTTACCTTGTCCCAAGGGAATCCTTTAGATTCACACCAACAGATATATTTTTTTCCATATTTTGTGGTAGATTTTTCTAGTTACAGGCTTTCTGGCCTGAACAAGAGTATCAATGACAGAATCTGAGAACCCTCGCTTTGATAAGATCAAGCGTTCAATCTCCAAGCAGTCAGTTGGAGTGAGACCAGATTCGGATGTTCGAACGGACCTTGAACAAGAAGGTCTCGTCTCAAAGGTAGCTTCCATGGTGGAGCCGATGACATATTCACCAGGTCTGCATACCAAGTCCTGCGTGGCCACGCAGGAGCTATCAAGATCACCGATGCCCTCTCCTGATTGATCCTGGCTACCAGCCTGGGGATGAGAGGAAACGGCGGGAATACATAAGCTAGTTTGAAGGTCCAAGGTGCTACTAGTGCATCTACTAGAGTCGCCTTGGGATCCCTGGATCTGGACCCGTAGCAAGGAACCTTGAAGTTCTGACGAGAGGCCATCAGATCCATGTCTGGAATGCCCCACAATTGAGTAATTTGGGCAAAGATTTCCGGATGGAGTTCCCACTCCCCCGGATGAAATGTCTGACGACTCAGAAAATCCGCTTCCCAATTTTCCACTCCTGGGATGTGGATTGCAGACAAGTGGCAGGAGTGAGTCTCCGCCCATTGGATGATTTTGGTCACTTCTTCCATCGCCAGGGAACTCCTTGTTCCCCCCTGATGGTTGATGTACGCAACAGTCGTCATGTTGTCTGATTGAAACCGTATGAACTTGGCCTTTGCTAGCTGAGGCCAAGCCTTGAGAGCATTGAATATCGCTCTCAGTTCCAGAATATTTATCGGGAGAAAAGATTCTTCCCGAGACCAAAGACCCTGAGCTTTCAGGGGTCCCCAGACCGCGCCCCAGCCCACCAGACTGGCGTCGGTCGTGACAATGACCCACTCTGGTCTGCGGAAGCTCATCCCCTGTGACAGGTTGTCCAGGGACAGCCACCAACGGAGTGAATCTCTGGTCCTCTGATCTACTTGTATCGTCGGAGACAAGTCTGTATAGTCCCCATTCCACTGACTGAGCATGCACAGTTGTAATGGTCTTAGATGAATTCGCGCAAAAGGAACTATGTCCATTGCCGCTACCATCAAACCTATTACTTCCATGCACTGCGCTATGGAAGGAAGAGGAACAGAATGAAGTATTTGACAAGAGTTTAGAAGTTTTGATTTTCTGGCCTCTGTCAGAAAAATCCTCATTTCTAAGGAGTCTATTATTGTTCCCAAGAAGGGAACCCTTGTTGACGGAGATAGCGAACTTTTTTCTACGTTCACTTTCCACCCGTGAGATCTGAGAAAGGCCAGGACAATGTCCGTGTGAGCCTTTGCTTGTGGAAGGGACGACGCTTGAATCAGAATGTCGTCCAAGTAAGGTACTACTGCAATGCCCCTTGGTCTTAGCACCGCTAGAAGGGACCCTAGTACCTTTGTGAAAATTCTTGGAGCAGTGGCTAATCCGAACGGAAGTGCCACAAACTGGTAATGCTTGTCCAGGAATGCGAACCTTAGGAACCGATGATGTTCCTTGTGGATAGGAATATGTAGATACGCATCCTTTAAATCCACCGTGGTCATGAATTGACCTTCCTGGATGGAAGGAAGAATTGTTCGAATGGTTTCCATTTTGAACGATGGAACCTTGAGAAACTTGTTTAGGATCTTGAGATCTAAGATTGGTCTGAATGTTCCCTCTTTTTTGGGAACTACGAACAGATTGGAGTAGAACCCCATCCCTTGTTCTCCTAATGGAACAGGATGAATCACTCCCATTTTTAACAGGTCTTCTACACAATGTAAGAATGCCTGTTTTTTTATGTGGTCTGAAGACAATTGAGACCTGTGGAACCTCCCCTTTGGGGGAAGCCCCTTGAATTCCAGAAGATAACCTTGGGAGACTATTTCTAGTGCCCAAGGATCCAGAACATCTCTTGCCCAAGCCTGAGCGAAGAGAGAGAGTCTGCCCCCCACCAGATCCGGTCCCGGATCGGGGGCCAACATCTCATGCTGTCTTGGTAGCAGTGGCAGGTTTCTTGGCCTGCTTTCCTTTGTTCCAGCCTTGCATTGGCCTCCAGGCTGGCTTGGCTTGAGAAGTATTACCCTCTTGCTTAGAGGACGTAGCACTTGGGGCTGGTCCGTTTCTGCGAAAGGGACGAAAATTAGGTTTATTTTTGGCTTTGAAAGACCTATCCTGAGGAAGGGCGTGACCCTTGCCCCCAGTGATATCAGAGATAATCTCTTTCAAGTCAGGGCCAAACAGCGTTTTCCCCTTGAAAGGAATGTTAAGCAATTTGTTCTTGGAAGACGCATCCGCTGACCAAGATTTTAGCCAAAGCGCTCTGCGCGCTACAATAGCAAAACCAGAATTTTTTGCCGCTAACCTAGCCAATTGCAAAGTGGCGTCTAGGGTGAAAGAATTAGCCAATTTGAGAGCATGAATTCTGTCCATAATCTCCTCATAAGAAGAAGAATTATTATTGAGCGCCTTTTCTAGTTCATCGAACCAGAAACACGCTGCTGTAGTGACAGGAACAATGCATGAAATTGGTTGTAGAAGGTAACCTTGCTGAACAAACATCTTTTTAAGCAAACCTTCTAATTTTTTATCCATAGGATCTTTGAAAGCACAACTATCTTCTATGGGTATAGTGGTGCGTTTGTTTAGAGTAGAAACCGCCCCCCTCGACCTTGGGGACTGTCTGCCATAAGTCCTTTCTGGGGTCGACCATAGGAAACAATTTGTTAAATATGGGGGGAGGGACGAAAGGTATACCGGGCCTTTCCCATTCTTTATTTACAATGTCCGCCACCCGCTTGGGTATAGGAAAAGCTTCGGGGGGCCCCGGGACCTCTAGGAACTTGTCCATTTTACATAGTTTCTCTGGAATGAACAAATTCTCACAATCATCCAGAGTAGATAACACCTCCTTAAGCAGAGCGCGGAGATGTTCCAATTTAAATTTAAATGTAATCACATCAGGTTCAGCTTGTTGAGAAATTTTCCCTGAATCTGAAATTTCTCCCTCAGACAAAACCTCCCTGGCCCCCTCAGACTGGTGTAGGGGCACTTCAGAACCAATATCATCAGCGTCCTCATGCTCTTCAGTATTTTCTAAAACAGAGCAGTCGCGCTTTCGCTGATAAGTGGGCATTTTGGCTAAAATGTTTTTGATAGAATTATCCATTACAGCCGTTAATTGTTGCATAGTAAGGAGTATTGGCGCACTAGATGTACTAGGGGCCTCCTGTGTGGGCAAGACTGGTGTAGACGAAGGAGGGGATGATGCAGTACCATGCTTACTCCCCTCACTTGAGGAATCATCTTGGGCATCATTTTCTCTAAATTTTGTGTCACATAAATCACATCTATTTAAATGAGAAGGAACCTTGGCTTCCCCACATTCAGAACACAGTCTATCTGGTAGTTCAGACATGTTAAACAGGCATAAACTTGATAACAAAGTACAAAAAACGTTTTAAAAATAAACCGTTACTGTCACTTTAAATTTTAAACTGAACACACTTTATTACTGCAATTGTGAAAAAGTATGAAGGAATTGTTCAAAATTCACCAAAATTTCACCACAGTGTCTTAAAGCCTTAAACCAAATTTGGAAGCTTTAACCCTTAAAATAACGGAACCGGAGCCGTTTTTATATGTAACCCCTTTACAGTCCCTGGTATCTGCTTTGCTGAGACCCAACCAAGCCCAAAGGGGAATACGATACCAAATGACGCCTTCAGAAAGTCTTTTCTATGTATCAGAGCTCCTCACACATGCATCTGCATGTCATGCTTCCCAAAAACAAGTGCGCAATAGAGGCGCGAAAATGAGACTCTGCCTATGATTAGGGAAAGCCCCTAGAGCATAAGGTGTCCAATACAGTGCCTGCCGGTTATTTTTACATAATTCCCAAGATTAAAATAATTCCTCAAGGCTATGGAGTATAAAATATGCTTATATATAAATCGATTTAGCCCAGAAAATGTCTACAGTCTTAAAAAGCCCTTGTGAAGCCCTTTTTTTTCTTTCTGTAGTAAAAATGGCTTACCGGATCCCATAGGGAAAATGACAGCTTCCAGCATTACATCGTCTTGTTAGAATGTGTCATACCTCAAGCAGCAAAAGTCTGCTCACTGTTCCCCCAACTGAAGTTAATTCCTCTCAACAGTCCTGTGTGGAAACAGCCATCGATTTTAGTAACGGTTGCTAAAATCATTTTCCTCTTACAAACAGAAATCTTCATCTCTTTTCTGTTTCAGAGTAAATAGTACATACCAGCACTATTTTAAAATAACAAACTCTTGATTGAATAATAAAAACTACAGTTAAACACTAAAAAAACTCTAAGCCATCTCCGTGGAGATGTTGCCTGTACAACGGCAAAGAGAATGACTGGGGAAGGCGGAGCCTAGGAGGGATCATGTGACCAGCTTTGCTGGGCTCTTTGCCATTTCCTGTTGGGGAGGAGAATATCCCACAAGTAAGGATGACGCCGTGGACCGGACACACCTATGTTGGAGAAAAGGCCCCTCCCACTCACATTACAACAGTGGAAAGCCTAAGGAAACTATTACTAGGCAAAATTCAAGCCAGCCATGTGGAAAAAAACTAGGCCCCAATAAGTTTTATCACCAAATACATATAAAAACGATTAAACATGCCAGCAAACGTTTTATATTACATTTTTATAAGAGTATGTATCTCTATTAATAAGCCTGATACCAGTCGCTATAACTGCATTTAAGGTTTTACTTACATTAGTTCGGTATCAGCAGCATTTTCTAGCAAATTCCATTTCTAGAAAAATATTAACTGCACATACCTTATTGCAGGAAAACCTGCACGCCATTCCCTCTCTGAAGTTACCTCACTCCTCAGAATATGTGAGAACAGCCATGGATCTTAGTTACTTCTGCTAAGATCATAGAAAACGCAGGCAGATTCTTCTTCTAAATACTGCCTGAGATAAAGAGTACACTCAAGCACCATTTAAAAATAACAAACTTTTGATTGAAGAATAAACTAAGTATAAAACACCACACTCCTCTTACGAGCTCCATCTTGGTTGAGGCTTGCAAGAGAATGACTGGATATGACAGTTAGGGGAGGAGCTATATAGCAGCTCTGCTGTGGGTGATCCTCTTGCAACTTCCTGTTGGGAAGGAGAATATCCCACAAGTAATGGATGATCCGTGGACTGGATACACTTAACAAGAGAAAAGTGTATTAAAGGCCGGAACAGATATCATAATGTGGTTTCTGTGGATGGTTTGTGGCTGATTACACTTATAACATTTAGTCATGTGTGACTGGTGAATTTGGTGCATCTGGTTTGCTGGTAAGGTGCCGTTCCGTTACTTTTCATGAAAAAGCGCTTTACATGCCGGAACGGGTATTGGAATGTGGTTTCTGTGTATAGTTTGTGGTTGATTACACTTATCACATCTAGTTATGTGTGGCTGGTGAATTTGGTCTGTATATTTTGCTGGGAAGGTGCCGTTCCGTCACTTTTTATAAAAAAGTGTATTCAAGGCCGGAACAGATATAATGTGGTTTCTGTGGATGGTTTGTGGCTGATTACACTTATAACATTTAGTTATGTGTGACTGGTGAATTTGGTGTATCTGGTTTGCTGGTAAAGTGCCGTTCCGTCACTTTTCATGAAAAAGCGTTTTACAGGCCGGAACGGGTATTGGAACGTGGTTTCTGTGCATGGTTTGTCGTTGATTACACTTATCACATCTAGTTATGTGTGGCTGGTGAATTTGGTCTGTATATTTTGCTGGGAAGGTGCCGTTCCATCACTTTTTATAAAAAAGTGTATTAAAGTCTGGAACAGATATCATAATGTGGTTTCTGTGGATGGTTTGTGGCTGATTACACTTATAACATTTAGTCATGTGTGACTGGTGAATTTGGTGTATCTTGTTTGCTGGTAAGGTGCCGTTCCGTCACTTTTCATGAAAAAGCATTTTACAGGCCGGAACGGGTATTGGAACGTGGTTTCTGTGGATGGTTTGTGGTTGATTACACTTATCACATCTAGTTATGTGTGGCTGGTGAATTTGGTCTGTATATTTTGCTGGGAAGGTGCCGTTCCGTCACTTTTTTATAAAAAAGTGTATTAAAGGCCGGAACAGATATTATAATGTGGTTTCTGTGCATGGTTTGTGGCTGATTACACATATTACATTTAGTCACATGTGACTTGTGAATTTGGTCTATCTGGTTTTCTGGGAAGGTGCTGTTCCGGGCTGTTATGTTTGGTTCCGGACACTATTTTGGTAGTTAAAGGGTTAATTAATTATTATATCACAAATATTCTTGTTCCTAAAATTGTTCTCAAGAGTCTCTTATACATACCATTATATTTTAAATCAATTTCCTTCATAAAAGGCCTGTTCCGTTCCGGCTTTTACACCGTTCCAACAGACCCTATTGTCAGCACTAAAGTTACTTATTCACAAGAACACTAAAGATTTTACTTATGTGATGCTTTGAGAACATTTGACATTCATTGCTGTACGTATCCTCACACATTTAGCTTTGTTGCTTATTTTAACTTGTAAGTCTAATATAACCATGCAGTGTGTTAACTTCAGGGCATGCAAATGTATATTATTCGATTTGAGAGCCAGCTGCATATTTTTATGAGCCCCTGAAGGGTTTTTGGATATTGAACACAGAGCTAGGATAACAAACCTTTTTAAAGGTGTGTGTCAAATCAAAAATCACCAGAAATATATTGATTGCTTTTTTGTAATTGTGTCTTGATTAACTTATGAACTGGAGCATGCTAGAACTTCTATCTTGCTCCAGTTCATAAGAAGTTAATCAAGACACAATGTAATCTACTACATACAAATACACCACATAAAAAATGGAAATCTGTTCTGTTTAATCTCACTACCTACTTGCATTTGTTGATTGCAATTTAAGTACTATTGCTAGGTCTGTCTCCAAAGTTTTTATCAATAAAAACCTTATTTATATAGTTTTGGTTAAAATTATTTTGCTAATCAGGACAAGTAGATTGTCATGAGGGATAAGTAGAATTTTTTTTTTTAAATTTCCACGCCCCTGATCAGATGTAAACAATCATGTATTTCCTGCTAGTTTTAAACTAATTTAGATCTTTCACATCACTATTTTGTTCAAGTAAAAATGTTAACGTTAATGCTTGCTGAAACATGTTTCTCCTGTTTAAAATGATAATTTATGCTTATCTGATAAATTATTTTCTTTCAGAATGATGTTCCATAGGATTCCATAGCATGTGGGATATAATTCCTGCCACTTGAGCTTTAAATTCCTCCCACTTCCCCTCTCTATTCAGTTCAACCTATAGCCGAGCAGAGAATAGGAACACATATAGGTAGGAAAGACAAAAGCAGGGTCTATAGATGTACCATTAGAACTACTGCCCACATTTTTTTTGGAAGGGGCAGGACCTATGGACCATCAAAATGCAAAAATTATAATCACTTTCACAAAATAATGATGATGGTCCATAGGATTCCATAACATGTGGGATTAATACCCAAACAGATGCTCTATGTTACGAATAGGGAAGAGCAATTTTTCTGGCAGTTCCTCTTTAGTCGACACTGTGGCCTGAAGGACATTCCTGCCAGAAGCTGCTTGCGAAGAAGCTAATACATACAAACGATAACATTTATGTAAAAAAAAGACCATGTTGCAGCAGTGCAAATCTATTCCAAGGATGCAACATTCTTAAATGCCAATAAAGTTAGGTGACTTCCCTGCCACCAAGTAAGCCTTCTGAATCACTTGTTTAAACCAAAAGGCCAATGATACCTTAGTAGCTTTCTGCCCATTACGAGCCCCAGAATAGTGAACAGACTAGGAGCTTTTCTGAAGTATTTAGTAGCAATAAGATAGAACTTCAAAGCTCTGACCAGATCCAGATTATGTAACAGACACTCCTTAGTGTTAGTGTTAGCAGGATCTGGACACAATGAAGGAAGAACAATTTCCTGATTGATATTTTCTGAAGAAACCACCTTTGGAAGGAAATAATATTACAGCCTTATCATTGTAAGTAATTAGAAATGGAGAATCACTGCCCAAAGTTGACAATTCAGAATCTCTCCTGGCTGAAGAAATAGCATTATAAAGCTACAAAACTCAAAATAAACACATCCCCTGCAAGACCTTAGTGTGCACTACTAAACAGCTAACTGAACAGAACAGTTAGTGGTTTGCTTAATATGATTCCCCAGAGCTGCCAGAGAGTTATTAATGCTAATCAGTCCTATCTGCAATGTTCCTAAACCGAATAAAGTATGCAGGAACCTGAAAAATAAGAAAAAAGTGCCTCATGAGGAGAACAGGGTGAATCCCATGGCTATGTTCTACCTGTGCCAGAGTACCAATAAATAGCCTCTGGGCTGTGTATGTGCTTATGGTAAGTAACTAACCTGCAAAAGCACCCTAACACCGGCTTACCAGGCATGTAGCGGCAAGAGTATCCAGTAGAGAGCCCATCCAGTGCAGGTACAGGTACTGCAGAGGATATACGTAGGAAATACCTGAATCCCACAGGAGGAGGCTGCAGGTCAAGAAATAATGTGCACATAACAGGGTATCCCCTATATCCCTGTATCATTAAGCTGCTGAGAAATCTGCCTTCTACCTTCCTTGTGAATGACAAATATCCCAGGTATTATGGGTCTCTATTGATCTTAGCTCCCAAATTTTAAATCCCTAAGCAAATAACAGGAAAACAAAAAAACTTATGCTTACCTGATAAATTTCTTTCTTTTCAGATATGGAGAGTCCACGGCTTCATCAATTACTGTTGGGAGAATCACTCCTGGCCAGCAGGAGAAGGCAAAGAGCACCACAGCAAAGCTGTTAAGTATCACTTCCCTTCCCACAACCCCCAGTCATTCGACCGAAAGGAAATGGAGAAAAGGTGTAGAGGTGCCTGAGGTCTAGACAAAAATAAGTGTCTTAAAATAAAGGGTGGAGCCGTAGACTCATCATATCCGGAAAGAAAGAAATTTATCACGTAAGCATAAATTTTGTTTTCTTTCCTAAGATATGGCGAGTCCACGGCTTCATCAATTACTGTTAGGAACCAATACCCAAGCTAGAGGACACAGATAATTAGGGAGGGACAAAATAGGTAGACCTAAACAGAAGGCACCACTGCTTGAAGAACCTTTCTCCCAAAAGACGCCTCAGCCAAGACAAAATAATCAAATGTATAATATTTGGAAAAAGTATAAAAGAAAACTAAGTTACAGCCTTGCAAATTTGTCCCACAGAAGCTTCATTTTTGAAAGCACAAGAAGAGGAAACAGCTCTCGTGGAATGAGCCGTAATTCTCTCAGGAGGCTGCTGTCCAGCAGTCTCAAAAACCAAACGAATTATATTTCTCAGAGAGAAAGAGAAGTAGCAGTAGCTTTCAGACCTTTACCTTTCCCAGAGAAACAAACAAACAGGGCAGAAGACTGGCGAAAAACCTTAGTCGCCTGTAGATATTATTTAAGAGCATGCACAACACCCAAGTTGTGCAACAAACGTTCCTTATGAGATAAAGGATTAGGCTATAATAGGCCATAGAGAAGGAACAACAATTTCCTGATTAATATTGCTGTCCGAAACCATTTTAAGAGGAAAACCTAACGAAGTTCGAAAAACCGCCTTATCGGCATGAAAGATAAGACGAATCACACTGCAAAACTGAGAGTTCCGACACTCAGAAGAGATAGCAAAGAGAAACAAAACCTTCCAAGATAACAACTTAATATCTATGGAATGCAATGGCTCAAACTGAGCCTGCCGCAAAATTTTAAGAACAAGGTTAAGGCTCCAAGGGAGCAACAGACGTAAACAAAGACCTGATTCTGACCAGGGCCTGACAACAAAATTGCACATCTGGCACTTCTGTAGCTAAATAGATCATGTAGAAATCTGGCCCTTCAGGATACTGACTGACAAACCCTTCTCCAGACATTCCTGGAGAAAAAACAAAATCCTAGGAATTCTGACCCTACTCTAAGAGTAACCCATGGATTCACACCAAAAAAAGATATTTACGCCATATCTTATGGTAAATCTTTCTAGAAACCGGCTTGCGAGCCTCAATCAAGATCTCAGTGACCGACTCAAAACTAAACAAACAATCTCCAAGCAGTCCGCATCAGAGAAACGAAATTTGGATGAAGGGAGGAACCCTGAATCAGAAGGTCCTTCCTCAGAGGCAGTCTCCAAAGTGGGAGATACAACATATCCACTAGGTCTGCATACCAGACCCTGCGAGGCCACATAGGGGCAACTAAAATCACTGACTCTCCTTTTCGATACTGGCAATGACTCGTGGAAGGAGAGCAAATAGAGGAAATAAAACTGAAATCCCAAGAAAAAAAAACCCAGAACATATAACTGGGCAGTCTGCGGATCACTTGACCCTGAACTGTACCTTGTAAGCTTGGCGTTCTGCCTAAAAACCCTCAGAAGCCAACTCTAGAACCCCCCATTTGAGGGTTTACCTAGATAACCCTCCAGATGGAAAGTCCACTCCCCAGGATGAAATATCCGACTGTTCAGAAGTCCGATCCTGGAAAGTGGATGACAGACAGCAATTGTAAGTTTCCGCCCACTGAACAATCCCAGTCACCTCCTATATAGCTAAGGAACTCCGAGTTCCTCCCTGGTGGTTGATGAAAACCATTGAGAAGATATTGTCCGACTGGAACCCAGCTAAGGACGACTGAGGCCATGTCATCAGGGCATTGCAAATCACTCAATTCCAAGATGTTAAAGAGGAGAGCAGACACATCCAAATCCAAAGTCCCTGTGCCTTAAACAAGTCCCAAACTGCTTCCCAGCCCCGCAGGCTGGCATCCGTGGTCCCATTACCCAGGAATGTCTCCAGAAGCACACGTCCTGAGACAGATATTCCTAAAAAAAAAACACTATGGGAGAGAGTCTTTTATCAACTGATCCAATGAGACATATCAGAATGTTCTCCATTTTATGGCATGGCAACACTCAGACCAATTCCCTCCATACATTGAGTCACTGAAAAGTGAAGGTAAAATCAACTGCCGCTAGACCAAAACTCCCCAACCTTCTGGTTGCAAGATGGCTAAGCGATCTACCAGACCACTAGAGCATTCTGTTGGCCGGACAGTAGACTGCAGAAAGAAAAAAAGGAAAATCCTTGATTATCTGATCTCCTAGATAGAGACTCTATTAAGGTCCCAAATAAATCACCCTTGTAGATGGAACAAGGGAACTCTTCTCCAGATCCATTTCCCATCCATGTGAAAGAAGACAAAATCTCTTGAAAAAGTTTGCTCGAAGGAAGGATGACACCTGAACGATATACTGTCCAGAAAAGCACCCTTGTAATACCCCAAGACTTAAAAGTCTTTCTAGGACGATGAAACTCAAAAACTTGAGAATATCCCTAATCAGGGGAACAATAAATACACATCCTTCAGGTCTATGTTCGTTATGAACAGGTCCTCATGAACCAAAGGAGAATGGATACTTTGAAAGGTCAGAACCTGAGAAACTTGAGGTAAATACCTAGATCCCGTTCCCAGACTGGGACTGGAATAATCACTCACAGAGAGGAAGATCCTGAACCCAGTTCAAGGAATGCCTCTCATCATACCTGGATTGCAGATACTCTAGAAGGAGAAATCTGCCCCTGGGAGGAAAACTTAGATTTGACTAAGATTGGTTGGATTCCATGACATGACTAACCCTGCAGAAAGAGGAAAAGGAAAACTTTAATTTAGTCTTACTTTCTTGTCACCCATAAAGTCAGAGGATAAGTCTGCCAGACCAAGTCCAAACTAGGTCTCATCCTTGAAAGGAAACGCCAGACACGTGGATTTGAAGAAAACATAACATATTGAACCTGCAACTGAAGCTTTAAAACCTAGGCTGTACCACTAAGCCACAGGTATGCTACTCAGCTGACCAAGATTTCAGCCACAATGCCCAGCGGGCTAGCACAGCAAGTCTAAGAAAACAAGGCATTGCTTTAAATGAACAATAAAACCTCCAGTTTCTTATCCATGGATCCGAAAAGGAGCAGCTACCGTCCAAGGGACAGAAGTTCTCTGAGCCATAGTAGAAAAGCTCCCTTCTACCTAGGCATTGTGCATTTTAATTGAGTCAGCGACAGGAAAATCCTTTAAAGGACGGGAGACAGGGAGAAAGGAATCCCTAGCTTCTCCTATTGCTGCAAAAATATCCAAGGCACGTCTAGAAACACTTCCTCATAGGAAGAAACATCATAGAAAGGAAAAGTTCACAAAAACTTCTAGGGTTGACAATGACAGGGGTACCGAGGTATTCAAGCATACATCTAAAAGAGACCACTTCAGCATCAGATGAAGGAATTATACTCTCTGAATCTGAAATTGTTCCTCATAAGCTACCGGTGAATCCTCTTTACCAAACTTAGGAGAAAGAGCGACCTGTGTAGCAGAAGGTGGAGCAGAAACCTTACTATCTGAACTCAAAATGTCCTCTTGTGCTTTCCATGAAGGTAAGGAACAAACAGAAAAGCCACAGATACCGCTAAAGATACTTGAGCTGCAAAATCTGTAGGCAAATACACTCCTCAAGGAGATAACGAGGAACCGCAGGGCACTGCATGTGACGCCATAGAGGCTTGGGACGTATAAGGATAAAGCTGTGGCATTGCCTAAACAGCATCATCCTAGGAGACAATGGCTCAGAGGCAACACTCTCTCTCTAACTCCAAAGATCCAGCAAGTAACAACGCATATAATTGCATAATTAAAAACAATATTTAATGTCTGAGAAACAAACAGAATTCTTTGATAAAGAAAAATCATGATGACTTCACAATTTAATATTTTAATATTTAGTATTAAAAAAACAAAAGTGTCATTTAAAATGAAAAACTGGAAGGTCATGTAGAATTCACCATATATTTTAAAAATTCAAAATGGTCACTTTAAATCAAACAGATAAATAAGGAAACAAGTACATCCTAGACTGAGCCTCCAGGATGGTTATCTGATATAGCATACACAATATATAGTACACAGTATATGGTGGAGATCATAAAATAAACATAAAATAAAACGCTCACATAGATATAGAATGTTTCAACTCACTATAGACTAAGCGTTTACAGAAATCCCCAAGGGACAGTTAAATTGACCGGACCCGGCGAGACAAAAATGGCGCCGCATCTCCTTCTCAGTGTAAGAACCAAGGTGGGGACACGGCAGCAGCATAGGATTGAAGCATGAAAATTATATCAACATTGCGCTTCATTCTCTATTAAAAAAAACACTCACAAAAAAATAGCATATTAAAAAGGCGCCCTCCTATATTGACTCTTAGAAAAAAGGAGGGAGCCAGAAAAACAAACTTCTCATCCCCATAACTTGCGCAGCGATATCCATAATACCGTTTATGCACTCTTAGAGAACGATTCCATCATAATCATATGATAACTGCCATTAACCCCTTAGGCACTGACCCTCCTGTGCCTCTAAATGAAAATACATGATCCTATTTTTAATAATTAAGAAATTAACCCCTTCCATCCCTGAAGGGAGTTAACGCTCAGTCTCCTGCCACATGCATCTTAGTACCAGCATAATGCCTTAATATAAATCCTCAACTAAGGATTCTTTGCCCCACTAAAAAATTGCAGAGAGTCCTCTTGATTTTTAATGACTCTGAAGTGCCAGTCTCCCAGCCCCAGAAGAAAATAGGCACTTACCTGCATCTAGCCGTCCGGCATGTAGACAGCTCATCAGGTATGAGAGGAAGCCACTCCTCACAGAGACCTGTAGAAAAAGAAAGAACAGAGTAAACCTACTCTGGCTTTTTATACTAGGGCAGCAAAGTGTTAGGAAAATGCAGCAAGGCCCACCTTATAAGTTCCTAACTACTTTAAAGCCACCACTGCTCTACTGAAGAGACTAAAGTGGAGTAGGGATAGACCAAAACCATGAAAAAGGGGGAGGAACAAAGTAAACCTACTCTGGCTTCCTAAAATAAAATCTTGATTGAGGTAAAATAAATCCAAATATCTTCAGACACCAAACTTTACCTCCTCCATGCACGAAAGGCAAAGAGAATGACTGGGGGTTGTGGGAAGGGAAGTTGTACTTAACGGCTTTGCTGTGGTGCTCTTTGCCTCCTCCTGCTGGCCAGGGGTGATATTCCCAACAGTAATTGATGAAGCCATGGATTCACCATATCGTAGGAAAGAAATACCTCTATTCTCAACCACCTCCTCAGAGGCCAAGAAAAGAACTGATTAGAGAGGGGAAGAGGGAGGGATTTAAAGCCTTTGTGTGGGTTCTTGGTCTAAGCCTAGTGGTGGGAATTGTATCCAACATGTTATGAAATCCTATGGACCATCATTATTTTATGAAAGAAAGTCCAATCAGAGGAGAAACATACCCTGGATCAAGACTCTCATGTCACCAGGAGGGTCTAACTGTTTGTATGCAACACTTGATAAAACACTTAAAGGGACACTGAACTCAAAATTTTTCTTTCGTGATTCAGATAGAGCATGCAATTTTAAGCAACTTTCTAATTTACTCCTATTATCAATGTTTCTTCGTTCTCTTGCTATCTTTTTATTTTAAAAAAAGGACGCATCTAAGCTTTTTTCTTGATTCAGCACTCTGGACAGCAGTTTTTGATTGGTGGATGAATTTATCCACCAATCAGCAAGGACAACCTAGGTTGTTCACCAAAAATGGGCCGGCATCTAAACTTACATTCTTGCATTTCAAATAAAGATACCAAGAGAATAAGGAACATTAGATAATAGGAGTAAATTACAAAGTTGCTTAAAATTGCATGCTCTATCTGTATCACAAAAGAAAAAATTTGGGTTCAGTGTCCCTTTAAGAGAAGATGCTGAAAATATCAGTTCCCCAAAATAGAGATTTATTTTCTTTTTAGCTAAAAGACTGTTACTAGGGCATAAGGTATTTTTTTATGTAAAATTATAGCTTATATGCATCGCCCCAGTGAATGTGCTTTAAGAAGTAATTGAGAATATTTATTGATTTCACACAAATGTATTATAAGACAAATTGAGGGATCCATTTTTATTTGTACTGGAACTATAGTAGCTCCATTTCATAGCAGTAATATTTCCAGGAGGAAGGAATCAAAGCCTGATTTCTAATATTAGTATTCTGCTTTATTTTGGGGCTTGGAGGATACAAACTTAGTTGCTTCTGGGGTTTTCAAAAACAGTGAGTTATGTGTATGAGTGCATTTACATGAAAATAAAATGAAAGCATTTGCACATATGCTGTGCATACCCTGTTCACTCTTGTTCAAACACTGTAGTGATATGTCATATTAGCCATGTCTCAATTTGTGTCATAAAAGTCACTGCTAATGCTCTGAGCAGGGGAAAAGTTCAAATGCTAATGATGATACAATTCTTGATCATACAGAAATATTACAAAATTTCTTTCAATTTTGACCCTTTAACCCCTTAACGACCAGCGCCATACCCTGTACGACGCAGGGCTTCTCTCTCTGCCACGATCTCGCTAAAAATAGCAGGATTGCGCAATTTCTGCATGCCCCACAAGTGGGGCACTGCAGAAATAGAGTTGCAGAGTTACTGATGTACTCTGTGGCCCTCTCTGCATCGGATAGCGGTGGTGCCGATCGTTGGTAGGTGGGAGAGTAAGGAGGAAGGCGGGTAGGCGGCTTATCGCTTGAGGGGGGCGTGAGGAGGAAGGTAGCGGGTGGGACCTCTACGCTACGGAAAAACAAACTAACAGCTGCAGGGAGGGGGAGAGGAGGGAGAGGGGAAGAGGAGGGACAGGGGTAGAGGAGGGAGAGGGAGAGGGGGAGGAGGGAGAGGGGGAGGAGGGAGAGGGGGATCCTAGACGTGGAGGGGGGGATTTGAAGGTAGGGACAGATGTAATCTCGGATTTGGAGGGGGTAAATGAGGGAGGGGGAGGTAGGGGGCAGAAACACTACAGAAAAAAATGTTTTATAAAAAAAAAAAAAAAAAATTACTGCAAACTGGGTACTGGCAGACAGCTGCCAGTACCTTATATGGCAGCTAATAGGTAGATGGGGGAGGTTTAGAGAGCTTTATGGGGGGGGATCAGGGAGGTTTAGGGGAATCCTATACTGCAGAAAATACATTAAAAAAACAACAACATAATTTATGCTTACCTGATAAATTTATTTCTCTTGTAGTGTATCCAGTCCACGGATCATCCATTACTTGTGGGATATTCTCCTTCCCAACAAGAAGTTGCAAAAGGATCATCCACAGCAGAGCTGCTATATAGCTCCTCCCCTCACTGCCATATCCAGTCATTCGACCGAAACAAGCCGAGAAAGGAGAAACCATAGGGTGCAGTGGTGACTGTAGTTTAATTAAAATTTAGACCTGCCTTAAAAGGACAGGGCGGGCCGTGGACTGGATACACTACAAGAGAAATAAATTTATCAGGTAAGCATAAATTATGTTTTCCCTTGTTAAGTGTATCCAGTCCACGGATCATCCATTACTTGTGGGATACCAATACCAAAGCTAAAGTACACGGATGATGGGAGGGACAAGGCAGGAACTTAAACGGAAGAAACCACTGCCTGTAGAACCTTTCTCCCAAAAACAGCCTCAGAAGAAGCAAAAGTATAAAATTTGTAAAATTTGGAAAAAGTATGAAGCGAAGACCAAGTCGCAGACTTGCAAATCTGTTCAATAGAAGCCTCATTTTTAAAGGCCCAGGTGGAAGCCACAGCTCTAGTGGAATGAGCTGTAATCCTTACAGGGGGCTGCTGTCCAGCAGTCTCATAGGCTAAACGGATTATACTCCGAAGCCAAAAAGAAAGAGAGGTTGCCGAGGCCTTTTGACCTCTCCTCTGTCCAGAGTAAACAACAAACAGGTTAGATGTTTGACGAAAATCTTTAGTCACTTGTAAGTAAAACTTCAAGGCACGGACTACGTCTAGATTATGCAAAAGACGTTCCTTCTTTGAAGAAGGATTAGGACATAATGATGGAACAACAATCTCTTGATTGATATTCTTGTTAGAAACCACCTTGGGTAAAAACCCAGGTTTTGTACGTAGAACTACTTTATCTGAATGAAAGATCAGATAAGGAGAATCACAATTTAAGGCAGATAACTCAGAGACTCTTCGAGCCGAGGAAATAGCCATCAGAAAAAGAACTTTCCATGATAGAAGTTTGATATCAATAGAATGAAGGGGTTCAAACGGAACCCCTTGAAGAACTTTAAGAACCAAGATTAAGCTCCATGGAGGAGCAACAGGTTTAAACACAGGCTTAATTCTAACTAAAGCCTGACAAAATGCCTGAACGTCTGGAACTTCTGCCAGACGCTTGTGTAAAAGAATAGACAGAGCAGAAATCTGTCCCTTCAAAGAACTAGCTGATAATCCTTTGTCCAAACCCTCTTGGAGGAAGGACAATATCCTAGGAATCCTAACCCTACTCCACGAGTAATTCTTGGATTCACACCAATGAAGATATTTACGCCATATCTTGTGGTAGATTTTCCTGGTGACAGGCTTTCGTGCTTGTATTAAGGTATTAATGACTGACTCGGAGAAGCCACGCTTTGATAGGATCAAGCGTTCAATCTCCATGCAGTCAGTCTCAGAGAAATTAGATTCGGATGATTGAAAGGACCTTGTATGAGAAGGTCTTGTCTCAGAGGCAGAGTCCATGGTGGAAAGGATGACATGTCAACTAGGTCTGCATACCAGGTCCTGCGTGGCCACGCAGGCGCTATCAGAATCACTGATGCCCTCTCCTGTCTGATTTTGGCAATTAGACGAGGGAGCAGAGGAAACGGTGGAAACACATAAGCCAGGTTGAAGAACCAAGGAGCTGCTAGAGCATCTATCAGCATCGCTTCTGGGTCCCTGGACCTGGATCCGTAACAAGGAATCTTGGCGTTCTGGTGAGACGCCATGAGATCCAGTTCTGGTTTGCCCCAACGATGAACCAATTGAGCAAACACCTCCGGATGGAGTTCCCACTCCCCCGGATGAAAAGTCTGACGACTTAGAAAATCCGCCTCCCAGTTCTCTACACCTAGGATATGGATTGCTGATAGGTGGCAAGAGTGAGACTCTGCCCAGCGAATTATCTTGGAGACTTCTAACATCGCTAGGGAACTCCTGGTTCCCCCTTGATGGTTGATGCAAGCCACAGTCGTGATGTTGTCCGACTGAAATCTGATGAACCTCAGGGTTGCTAACTGAGGCCAAGCTAGAAGAGCATTGAATATTGCTCTTAACTCCAGAATATTTATTGGGAGGAGTTTCTCCTCCTGAGTCCACGATCCCTGAGCCTTCAGGGAGTTCCAGACTGCACCCCAACCTAGAAGGCTGGCATCTGTTGTTACAATAGTCCAATCTGGTCTACGAAAGGTCATACCCTTGGACAGGTGGACCCGAGATAACCACCAGAGAAGAGAATCTCTGGTTTCCTGATCCAGATTTAGTAGGGGACAAATCTGTGTAATCCCCATTCCACTGACTGAGCATGCATAATTGCAGCAGTCTGAGATGCAGGCGCGCAAATGGCACTATGTCCATTGCCGCTACCATTAAGCCGATTACCTCCATGCACTGAGCCACCGTAGGGCGCGGAGTGGAGTGAAGAACACGGCAAGCATTTAGAAGTCTTGATAACCTGGACTCCGTCAGGTAAATTTTCATTTCTACAGAATCTATAAGAGTCCCTAGGAGGGAAACCCTTGTGAGAGGAGATAGAGAACTCTTTTCTTTGTTCACTTTCCACCCATGCGACCTCAGAAATGCCAGAACTATCTCTGTATGAGACTTGGCAATTTGAAAGCTTGATGCCTGTATCAGGATGTCGTCTATATAAGGAGCCACCGCTATGCCTCGCGGTCTTAGAACCGCCAGAAGAGAGCCCAGAACCTTTGTGAAAATTCTTGGGGCTGTAGCCAATCCGAAGGGAAGAGCTACAAATTGGTAATGCCTGTCTAGAAAGGCAAATCTCAGGAACCGATGATGATTCTTGTGAATTGGAATGTGAAGGTAGGCATCCTTTAAGTCCACTGTGGTCATGTACTGACCCTCTTGGATCATGGGTAAGATGGTTCGAATAGTTTCCATCTTGAATGATGGAACTCTGAGGAATTTGTTTAAGATCTTTAGATCCAAAATTGGTCTGAAGGTTCCCTCTTTTTTGGGAACCACAAACAGATTTGAATAAAAACCCTGTCCTTGTTCCGTCCGCGGAACTGGATGGATCACTCCCATTACTAGGAGGTCTTGCACGCAGCATAGGAATGCCTCTTTCTTTATCTGGTTTGCAGATATTCTTGAAAGGTGAAATCTCCCTTGTGGAGGAGAAGCTTTGAAGTCCAGAAGATATCCCTGAGATATGATCTCCAACGCCCAGGGATCCTGAACATCTCTTGCCCACGCCTGGGCGAAGAGAGAAAGTCTGCCCCCCACTAGATCCGTCGCCGGATAGGGGGCCGTTCCTTCATGCTGTCTTGGAGGCAGCAGCAGGCTTTCTAGCCTGCTTGCCCTTGTTCCAGGACTGGTTAGATTTCCAGGCCTGCTTGGATTGAACAAAAGTTCCCTCTTGTTTTGAAGCAGAGGAAGTTGATGCTGCACCTGCCTTGAAATTTCGAAAGGCACGAAAATTAGACTGTTTGGCCCCCCAGTAATGTCAGCAATAATTTCTTTCAAACCAGGCCCGAATAAGGTCTGCCCCTTGAAAGGAATGTTGAGTAATTTAGACTTTGAAGTCACGTCAGCTGACCAGGATTTAAGCCATAGCTCCCTACGCGCCTGGATGGCGAATCCGGAATTCTTAGCCGTTAGTTTAGTCAAATGAACAATGGCATCAGAAACAAATGAGTTAGCTAGCTTAAGTGATCTAAGCTTGTCAATGATTTCAGTCAATGGAGCTGTATGGATGGCCTCTTCCAGGGCCTCAAACCAGAATGCCGCCGCAGCAGTGACAGGTGCAATGCATGCAAGGGGCTGTAAAATAAAACCTTGTTGAATAAACATTTTCTTAAGGTAACCCTCTAATTTGTTATCCATTGGATCTGAAAAAGCACAACTGTCCTCAACCGGGATAGTGGTACGCTTTGCTAAAATAGAAACTGCTCCCTCCACCTTAGGGACCGTCTGCCATAAGTCCCGTGTAGTGGCGTCTATGGGAAACATTTTTATAAATATAGGAGGGGGGGAAAACGGTACACCGGGTCTATCCCACTCCTTACTAATAATTTCTGTAAACCTTTTAGGTATTGGAAAAACATCAGTACACACCGGCACTGCATAGTATTTATCCAGTCTACACAATTTCTCTGGCACTGCAATTGTGTCACAGTCATTCAGAGTAGCTAACACCTCCCCAAGCAATACACGGAGGTTCTCAAGCTTAAATTTAAAATTAGAAATCTCTGATGTCACCCACAGACTGAAGCTCTCCGTCCTCAGGTTCTGCATATTGTGACGCAGTATCAGACATGGCCCTTACAGCATCTACGCGCTCTGTATCTCGTCTAACCCCAGAGCTATCGCGCTTGCCTCTTAATTCAGGCAATCTGGCAAATACCGCTGACAGGGTATTATCCATGATCGCAGCCATGTCCTGCAAAGTAATCGCTATGGGCGTCCCTGATGTACTTGGTGCCATATTAGCGTGCGTCTCTTGAGCGGGAGGCAAAGGGTCCAACACGTGGGGAGAGTTAGTCGGCATAACTTCCCCCTCGACAGAACCCTCTGGTGTCAATTATTTTAAAGATAAAGACTGATCTTTACTGTTTAAGGTGAAATCAATACATTTAGTACACATTCTCCTATGGGGCTCCACCATGGCTTTTAAACATAATGAACAAGTAGTTTCCTCTGTGTCAGACATGTTTCTACACACTAGCAATGAGACTAGCAAGCTTGGAAAACACTTTAAAACAAGTTAACAAGCAATATAAAAAACGTTACTGTGCCTTTAAGAAAAACAAATTTTGTCAAAATTTGAAATAACAGTGAAAAAAGGCAGTTACACTAACGAAATTTTTACTGTGTATGTAACAAGTTAGCAGAGCATTGCACCCACTTGCAAATGGATGATTAACCCCTTAATACCAAAAACTGAATAAAAAAAATAAAAAAAAAAACGTTTTTAAAACTAGTCACAACTGCCACAGATCTACTGTGGTTGTTACCCTCCTCAAACACGACTTTTGAAGCATTTTGAGCCCTTCAGAGATGTCCTGTATCATGCAGAGGGAAGCTGGATGTCTCTGTCAGTAATTTTAGCTGCGCAGAAAAGCGCTAAAATAGGCCCCTCCCACTCATATTACAACAGTGGAAAGCCTCAGGAAACTGTTTCTAGGCAAAAATCAAGCCAGCCATGTGGAAAAAAACTAGGCCCCAATAAGTTTTATCACCAAGCATATATAAAAACAATTAAACATGCCAGCAAACGTTTTATATTGCACTTTTATAAGAGTATGCATCTCTGGTAATAAGCCTGATACCAGTCGCTATTAAATCACTGTATTTAAACTTAACTTACATTAATCCGGTATCAGCAGCATTTTTCTAGCAAATTCCATCCCTAGAAATATGTTAACTGCACATACCTTATTGCAGGATAACCTGCACGCCATTCCCCCTCTGAAGTTACCTCACTCCTCAGAATATGTGAGAACGGCAGTGGATCTTAGTTACTTCTGCTAAGATCATAGAAACCGCAGGCAGATTCTTCTTCTAATGCTGCCTGAGATAAAACAGTACACTCCGGTACCATTTAAAAATAACAAACTTTTGATTGAAGTTAAAAAACTAACTATAATACACCACTCTCCTCTTACTACCTCCATCTTTGTTGAGAGTTGCAAGAGAATGACTGGATAAGGCAGTGAGGGGAGGAGCTATATAGCAGCTCTGCTGTGGGTGATCCTCTTGCAACTTCCTGTTGGGAAGGAGAATATCCCACAAGTAATGGATGATCCGTGGACTGGATACACTTAACAAGAGAAAAAAGATTTAAAAAAAAAGTATTTTATTTTAGTACTGGCAGACTTTCTGCCAGTACTTAAGATGGGGGTGACCATTGTGGGGTGGGGGAGGGAAGAGAGCTGTTTGAGAGGGACTAGGGGGGGATCAGGGGGTGGGATGTGTCAGGTGGGAGGGTAATCTATAGACTAAAATTAACCCTACAAGCCACCTAATTAACCCCTTCACTGCTGGGCATAATACAAGAGGGGTGCGCAGCTGCAATTAGCGGCCTTCTAATTACCAAAAAGCAATGCCAAAGCCATATATATGTCTGCTATTTCTGAACAAAGGGGATCCCAGAGAAGCATTTGTGCCATGATTGTAGAAGCTGTTTGTAAATAATTTCAGTGAGAAACCTAAAGTTTGTGAAAAAGTTAACAATTTTTTTTATTTGATTGTATTTGGCAGTGAAATGGTGGCATGAAATATACCAAAATGGGCCTAGAAATAATACTTTGGGTTGTCTACTAAATATATATGTATATATATATATATATATATATATATACACATACACAGTGGATATAAAAAAAAGTCTACACACCTGTTAAAATGTCATGTTAATGTGATGTAAAAAAATGAGACAAAGATAAATAATTTCAGAACTTTTTTCCACCTTTAATGTGACCTATAAACTGTACAACTCAATTGCAAAACAAACTAAAATCTTTTAGGTGGAGGGAAGTAGAAATAAAAAACTAAAATAATATGGTTGCATAAGTGTGCACACCCTTAAGCTAATACTTTGTTGAAGCACCCTTTGATTTTATTACAGCACTCAGTCTTTTTGGGTATGAGTTTTTCAGCATGGCACATCTTGACATGACAAGATTTGCCCACTCTTCTTGGCAAAATCACTCCAAATCTGTCAGATTGTGAGGGCATCTCTTGTGCACAGCCCAGTTAAGATCACCCCACAGATTTTCGATTGGATTCAGATCTGGCCTCTGACTGGGCCATTCCAAAACTTTAATCTTCTTCTGGTGAAGCCATTCCTTTGTTGATTTGGATGTATGCTTTGGGGCGTTGTCATGCTGAAAGATGAAGTTCCTCTTTATGTTCAGCCTTCTAGCAGAAGCCTAAAGGTTTTGTGCCAATATTGTCTGGTATTTGGAATTGTTCATAATTCCCTTTACCTTCACTAAGGCCCCAGTTCCAGCTGAAGAAAAACAGACCCAAAGCATGATGCTGCCACCAAAATGCTTCACTGTGGGTATGGTGTTCTTTTTGTTATATGCAGTGCTGTTTTTGCGCCAAACATATCTTTTGGAATTATGGCCAAAAAGTTTAATCTTGGTTTCATCAAACCAGAACACCTTTTGTGACATGCTTTTGGGAGACTTCAGATGTGTTTTTGCAAAATTTAGCTGGGCTTGGATGTTTGTTTTCGTAAGAAAAGGCTTCTGCCACTCTACCCAATAGCCCAGACATATGAAGAATACGGGCGATTGTTGTCACATGCACCACACAGCCAGTACTTGCCAGATATTCCTGCAGCTCCTTTAATGATGCTGTAGGCCTCTTGGCAGCCTCCCAGACCAGTTTTCTTCTCGTCTTTTCATCAATTTTGGAGGGACATCCAGTTCTTGGTAACGTCACTGTTGTGCCATATTTTCTCCACTTGATGATGACTGTCTTCACTGTGTTCCATGGTATATCTAATGCCTTGAAAATTCTTTTGTTCCGTTCTCCTGACTGATACCTTTAAACAATGAGATTTCTCTGATGCTTTGGAAGCTCTCTGCGAACCATAGCTTTTGCTGTAGGTTGCAACTAAGAAAATGTCAGGAAAGACCTACTAGAACAGCTGAACTTTATTTGGGGTTAATCAGATGCATTTTAAATGATGGCAGGTGTGTACTGACTACTATTTAACATGATTTTGAATGTGATTGCTCAATTCTAAACACGGCTACACACTTATGCAACCATATTATTTTAGTTTTTTATTTTTACTTCCCTCCACCTAGAAGTTTCAGTTTGTTTTTCAATCAAGTTGTACAGTTTATAGGTCACATTAAAGGTAAAAAGTTCTGAAATGATTTATCTTTGTCTCAATTTTTTACATCACAGAAACCTGACATTTTAACAGGGGTGTGTAGACTTTTTATATCCACTGTATATAGTTTTGATAGGTAAATATAAAAAAACATAATTTATGTAAGAATTTACCTGATAAGTTCATTTCTTTCATATTGGCAAGAGTCCATGAGCTAGTGACATATGGGATATACAATCCTATCAGGAGGGGCAAAGTTTCCCAAACTTCAAAATGCCTATAAATACAACCCTCACCACACCCACAATTCAGTTTAACGAATAGCCAAGAAGTAGGGTGATAAAGAAAGGAGCAAAAGCATAAACAAAGGAATTCGAATAATTGTGCTTTATACAAAAAAATCATAACCACCATAAAAAGGGTGGGCCTCATGGACTCTTGCCAATATGAAAGAAATTAATTTATCAGGTAAATTCTTACATAAATTATGTTTTCTTTCATGTAATTGGCAAGAGTCCATGAGCTAGTGACATATGGGATAGCAATACAAGATGTGGAACTCCATGCAAGAGTCACTAGAGAGGGAGGGATAAAAAAATAAAGACAGCCAATTCCGCTGAAAAAAATTAATCCACAACCCAAATCATAAGTTTTAATCTTATAATGGAAAAGAAAAAAACTGAAATTATAAGCAGAAGAATCAAACTGAAACAGCTGCCTGAAGAACTTTTCTACCAAAAACTGCTTCTGAAGAAGAAAAAACATCAAAATGGTAGAATTTAGTAAATGTATGCAAAGACCACCAAATTGCTGCTTTGCAAATCTGATCAACTGAAGCTTCATTCTTAAAAGCCCAGGAAGTGGAAACTGACCTAGTAGAATGAGCTGTAATCCTCTGAGGCGGGGATTTACCCGACTCCAAAATAAGCGTGATGAATCAAAAGCTTTAACCAATATGCCAAAGAAATGGCAGAAGCCTTCTGACCTTTCCTAGAACCAGAAAAGATAACAAATAGACTAGAAGTCTTCCTGAAATCTTTAGTAGCTTCAACATAATATTTCAAAGCTCTCACCACATCCAAAGAATGTAAAGATCTTTCCAAAGAATTCTTAGGATGGGGACACAAAGAAGGGGCAACAATTTCACAACTTTAGGTAAGAATTTAAATGAAGTCTGCAAAACTGCCTTATACTGATGAAAAATCAGAAAAGGAGACTGACAAGAAAGAGCAGATAATTCAAAAACTCTTCTAGCAGAAGAGATGGCCAAAAGAAATAACACTTTCCAAGAAAGCAATTTAATGTCCAAATAATGCATAGGCTCAAACAGAGGAGCCTGTAAAGCCTTCAAAACCAAATTAAGAGAAATTGAGAAATTGATTTAATGACAGGCTTGATACGAACCAAAGCCTGTACAAAACAATGAATATCAGGGAGTTTAGCAATTCTTCTGTGGAATAAAACACAAAGAGCAGAGATTTGTCCTTTCAAGGAATTCTCAGACAAACCCTTATCCAAACCATCCTGAAGAAAAATTCTAAAAGAATGCCAAGAGAATTTATGAGAAGAATACCATGAAATGTAAGTCTTCCAAACTCGATAATAAATCTTTCTAGAAACAGATTTACGAGCCTGCAACATAGTATTAATCACTGAGTCAGAGAAACCTCTATGACTAAGCACTAAGCGTTCAATTTCCATACCTTCAAATTTAATGATTTGAGATCCTGATGGAAAAACGGACCTTGAGATAGGTCTGGCCTTAGTGGAAGTGGCCATGGTTGGCAACTGGACATCCGAACAAGATCCGCATATCAAAACCTGTGAGCCCATGCTGGAACCACCAGCAGTGCAAATGATTGCTCCATGATGATCTTGGAAATCACTCTTAGAAGAAAAACTAGAGGTGGAAAAATATAGGCAGGTTGATAACTCCTAGGAAGTGTCAATGCATCCACTGCTTCCGCCTGAGGATCCCTGGACCTGGACAGGTACCTGGTAAGTTTCTTGTTTAGATGAGATGCCATCAGATCTATTTCTGGAAGCCCCCACATCTGAACAATTTGAAAAAACACATCTGGGTGAAGAGACCACTCTCCCGGATGTAAAGCTTGACGACTGAGATAATCCGCTTCCCAATTGTCTATACCTGGGATATGGACCGCAGAAATTAGACAGGAGCTGGATTCTGCCCAAACAAGTATCCGGGATACTTCTTTCATAGCTTGAGGACTGTGAGTCCCACCCTGATGATTGACATACGCCACAGTTGTGACATTGTCTGTCTGAAAACAAATAAATGGCTCTCTTCAATAGAGGCCAAAACTGAAGAGCTCTGAGAATCGCACGGAGTTCCAAAATATTGATTGGTAATCTCGCCTCTTGAGATTTCCAAACCCCTTGTGCTGTCAGAGATCCCCAGACAGCTCCCCAACCTGAAAGACTTACATCTGTTGTGATCATAGTCCAGGTTGGACGAACAAAAGAGGCCCCTTGGAGGGGCGGAGCCGGCCGAGGACAAACATGGCCGCAATCTCCGGTTCAGCCAGACTCGGAGGACAGCATAAATGGGGTGATTTCCCAACTATTTGCCATATAAAGGCATGATTTAAGGCCATAAAGAAGGGGAGATGCTGGATGGCAGCATATTTACGCTGCAGTAAAACTGACACCAGCAATTCACATCGGATGTTCCGGTCCGGTGTATACACATCACGGCTGATGCAGCTGAAATACTTTATCCCTCTGAGTGACACTTAACGCCGGATCAGTGCTACAACATAGGAGAGTTGTGAGTAACTACTTATGGGAAAACATAATTTATGTAAGAACTTACCTGATAAATTCATTTCTTTCATATTAGCAAGAGTCCATGAGCTAGTGACGTATGGGATATACATTCCTACCAGGAGGGGCAAAGTTTCCCAAACCTTAAAATGCCAATAAATACACCCCTCACCACACCCACAAATCAGTTTAACGAATAGCCAAGAAGTGGGGTGATGAGAAAAAAGTGCGAAAGCATATAAAATAAGGAATTGGAATAATTGTGCTTTATACAAAAAAATCATAACCACCACAAAAAGGGTGGGCCTCATGGACTCTTGCTAATATGAAAGAAATGAATTTATCAGGTAAGTTCTTACATAAATTATGTTTTCTTTCATGTAATTAGCAAGAGTCCATGAGCTAGTGACGTATGGGATAATGACTACCCAAGATGTGGATCTTTCCACGCAAGAGTCACTAGAGAGGGAGGGATAAAATAAAGACAGCCAATTCCTGCTGAAAATAATCCACACCCAAAATAAAGTTTAATGAAAACATAAGCAGAAGATTCAAACTGAAACCGCTGCCTGAAGTACTTTTCTACCAAAAACTGCTTCAGAAGAAGAAAACACATCAAAATGGTAGAATTTAGTAAAAGTATGCAAAGAGGACCAAGTTGCTGCTTTGCAAATCTGATCAACCGAAGCTTCATTCCTAAACGCCCAGGAAGTAGAAACTGACCTAGTAGAATGAGCTGTAATCCTTTGAGGCGGAGTTTTACCCGACTCGACATAGGCATGATGAATTAAAGATTTCAACCAAGATGCCAAAGAAATAGCAGAAGCTTTCTGGCTTTTTCTAGAACCAGAAAAGATGAAAAATAGACTAGAAGTCTTTCGGAAAGACTTAGTAGCTTCAACATAATATAACAAAGCTCTAACAACATCCAAAGAATGCAATGATTTCTCCTTAGAATTCTTAGGATTAGGACATAATGAAGGAACCACAATTTCTCTACTAATGTTGTTAGAATACACAACCTTAGGAAAAAATAAAAGAAGTTCGCAACACCGCCCTATCCTGATGAAAAATCAGAAAAGGAGACTCACAAGAAAGAGCAGATAATTCAGAGACTCTTCTGGCAGAAGAGATGGCCAAAAGAAACAAAACTTTCCAAGAAAGAAGTTTAATGTCCAAATGAATGCATGGGTTCAAAAGGAGGAGCTAAAAGAGCCCCCAGAACCAAATTCAAACTCCAAGGAGGAGAAATTGACTGAATGACAGGTTTTATACGAACCAAGTCTTGTACAAAACAATGAATATCAGGAAGATTAGCAATCTTTCTGTGAAAAAGAACAGAAAAGGCAGAGATTTGTCCTGTCAAGGAACTTGCGGACAAACCTTTATCTAAACCATCCTGAAGAAACTATAAAAAAATTCTCGGAATTCTAAAAGAATGCCAGGAAAAATGATGAGAAGACACTAAGAAATATAAGTCTTCCAGACTCTATAATATATCTCTCTAGATACAGATTTACGAGCCTGTAACATAGTATTGATCACAGAGTCAGAGAAACCTCTTTGACCAAGAATCAAGTGTTCAATCTCCATACCCTTAAATTTAAAGATTTGAGATCCTGATGGAAAAAAAGGACCTTGCGACAGAAGGTCTGGTCTTAACGGAAGAGCCCACGGTTGGCAAAAGGCCATCCGAAAAGGAATCCGTCCATGCTGGAGCTACCAGCAGAACAAACGAGCATTCCTTCAGAATCTTGGAGATTACTCTTGGAAGAAGAACTAGAGGCGGAGAGATATAGGTAGGATGATACTTCCAAGGAAGTGATAATGCATTCACTGCCTCCGCCTGAGGATCCCGGGGTCTGAACAGATACCTGGGAAGATTCTTGTTTAAATGAGAAACCATCAGATCTATTTCTGGAAGTTCCCACATTTGAACAATCTGAAGAAATACCTCTGGGTGAAGAGACCATTCGCCCGGATACAACGTTTGATGACTGAGATAATCCGCTTCCTAATTGCCTATACCTGGGAAATGAACCGCAGAGATTAGACAGGAGCTGGATTCTGCCCAAACCAGAATTCGAGATACTTCTTTCATAGCCAGAGGACTGTGAGTCCCTCCTTGATGATTGATGTATGCCACAGTTGTGACATTGTCTGTCTGAAAACAAATGAACGACTCTCTCTTCAGAAAAGGTCAAGACTGAAGAGCTCTGAAAATTGCACGGAGTTCCAAAATATTGATCGGTAATCTCACTTCCTGAGATTCCCAAACCCCTTGTGCCGTCAGAGACCCCCACACAGCTCCCCAACCTGTAAGACTTGCATCTGTTGAAATTACAGTCCAGGTCGGAAGAACAAAATAAGCCCCCTGAACTAAACGATGGTGATCTGTCCACCACGTCAGAGAGTGTCGTACAATCGGTTTTAAAGATATTAATTGAGATATCTTTGTGTAATCCCTGCACCATTGGTTCAGCATACAGAGCTGAAGAGGTTGCATGTGAAAATGAGCAAAGGAGATCGCGTCCGATGCAGCAGTCATAAGACCTAAAATTTCCATGCATAAGGCTACCAAAGGGAATGATTGTGACTGAAGGTTTTGACAAGCTGATATCAATGTTAGACTTCTCTTGTCTGACAAAGACAGAGTCATAGACACTGAATCTACCTGGAAACCTAAAAAGGTTACCCTTGTCTGAGGAATCAATGAACATTTTGGTAAATTGATCCTCCAACCATGAAGAAACAACACAAGTCGATTTGTATGAGATTCTGTTAAATGTGAAGACTGAGCAAGTACCAAGATATCGTCCAAATAAGGAAATACCAATACCCTGTTCTCTGAATACAGACAGAAGGGCACTGAGAACCTTTGTAAAAATTCTTGGAGCTGATGCTAAGCCAAACGGTAGAGCCACAAAACTGTTAATGCTTGTCTAAAAAAGAGAATCTCAGAAACTAAAAGTGATCTGGATGAATCGGAATATGCAGATAAGCATCCTGTAAATCTATTGTAGACATATAATGCCCTTGCTGAACAAAAGGCAGGATAGTCCTTACAGCTACCATCTTGAATGTTGGTATCCTTACATAACGATTCAATATTGATAGATCCGGAACTGGTCTGAAGGAATTGACCTTCTTTGGTACAATGAAGAGATAGAATAAAACCCCAGTCCCTGTTCCAGAACTGGAACTGGCATAATTGCTCCAGCCAACTCTAGATCTGAAACACATTTCAGAAATGCTTGAGCCTTTGCTGGGTTTACTGGGACACAGGAAAGAAAAAAATCTCTTTGCAGGAGGCCTTAACTTGAAGCCAATTCTGTACCCTTCTGAAACAATGTTCTGAAAACCAGAGATTGTGAACGAAATTGATCCAAATTTCTTTGAAAAGAACGTAAAACTGCCCCATACCAGCTGAGCTGGAATGAGGGCCGCACCTTCATGGGGACTTAGGAGCTGGCTTTGGGTTTCTATAAGGCTTGGATATATTCCAAAGTGAAGAAGGTTTCCAAACTGATACCGCTCCTGAGGATGAAGGATCAGGCTTTTGTTCCTTGTTGTGATGAAAAGGAACGAAAAACAATTATTAGACCTAAATTTACCTCAGATTTTTTATCCTGTGGAAAAAAAGTTCCCTTCCTTCCAGTAACAGTTGAGATAAAAGAATCCAACTGAGAACCGAATAATTTATTACCCTGGAAAGAAAGGGATAGCAAAGTTGACTTAGAAGACATATCAGCATTCCAAGTTTTAAGCCATAAAGCTCTTCTAGCTAAAATAGTTAGAGACATATACCTGACATCAATTCTAATGATATCAAAGATGGCATCACAAATAAAATAATTAGCATGTTATAGAATAATAATGCTATGAGAATTATGATCTGTTACTTGTTGCGCTAAAGCTTCTAACCAAAAAGTTGAAGCTGCAGCAACATCCGCTAAAGATATAGCAGGTCTAAGAAGATTACCTGAACATAAGTAAGCTTTTCTTAGAAAGGATTCAATCTTTCTATCTAAAGGATCCTTAAAGGAAGTACTATCTGCCGTAGGAATAGTAGTACGTTTAGCAAGAGTAGAGATAGCCCCATCAACTTTAGGGATTTTGTCCCAAAACTCTAATCTGTCAGATGGCACAGGATATAATTGCTTAAAACGTTTAGAAGGAGTAAATGAATTACCCAAATTATTCAATTCCCTGGAAATTACTTCAGAAATAGCATCAGGGACAGGAAACACTTCTGGAATAACTACAGGAGATTTAAAAACCTTATTTAAACGTTTAGTTTTAGTATCAAGAGGACCAGAATCCTCTATTTCTAATGCAATTAATACTTCTTTAAATAAAGAACGAATAAATTCCATCTTGAACAAATACAAAGATTTATCAGCATCAACCTCTGAGACAGAAACCTCTGAACCAGAAGAACCATTATCAGTATCAGAATGATGATGTTCATTTAAAAATTCATCTGAAAAAAGAGAAGTTTTAAAAGACTTTTATGTATACTAGAAGGAGAAATAACAGACATAGCCTTCTTAATGGATTTAGAAACAAAATCTCTTATGTTATCAGGAACACTCTGAGTATTAGATGTTGACGGAACAGCAACAGGTAATGTAACAGTACTAAAGGAAATTTTATCTGCATTAACAAGTTTGTCATAACATTTAATACAAACAACAGCTGAAGGAACAGATACCAAAAGTGATACACTTAGCTTTGGTAGCTCCAGCACCGGGCAGCGATTTTCCTGAAGTATCTTCTGACTCAGTTGCAACGTGGAACATCTTGCGATATGTAATAGAAAAAACAACATATAAAGCAAAATTGATCAAATTCCTTAAATGACAGTTTCAGGAATGGGAAAAAAATGCCAGTGAACAAGCTTCTAGCAACCAGAAGCAATAAATAATGAGACTTAAATAATGTGGAGACAAAAGTGACGCCCATATTTTTTTTAGCGCCAAATAAGACGCCCACATTATTTGGCGCCTAAATGCTTTTGGCGCCAAAAATGACGCCACATCCGGAACGCCGACACTTTTGACGCAAAAGAACGTCAAAAATGACGCAACTTCCGGCGACACGTATGACGCCGGAAACAGAAAAAAAATTTGCGCCAAAAAAGTCCGCGCCAAGAATGACGCAATAAAATGAAGCATTTTCAGCCCCCGCGAGCCTAACAGCCCACAGGAAAAAAGTCAAATTTTTTAAGGTAAGAAAAAAATGATTGATTCAAATGCATTATCCCAAATATGAAACTGACTGTCTGAAAATAAGGAATGTTGAACATCCTGAGTCAAGGCAAATAAATGTTTGAATACATATATTTAGAACTTTATAAAAAAGTGCCCAACCATAGCTTAGAGTGTCACAGAAAATAAGACTTACTTACCCCAGGACACTCATCTACATGTTTGTAGAAAGCCAAACCAGTACTGAAACGAAAATCAGCAGAGGTAATGGTATATATATAAGAGTATATCGTCGATCTGAAAAGGGAGGTAAGAAATGAATCTCTACGACTGATAACAGAGAACCTATGAAATAGACCCCGTAGAAGGAGATCATTGCATTCAAATAGGCAATACTCTCCTCACATCCCTCTGACATTCACTGCACGCTGAGAGGAAAACCGGGCTCCAACCTGCTGCGGAGCGCATATCAACGTAGAATCTAGCACAAACTTACTTCACCACCTCCATAGGAGGCAAAGTTTGTAAAACTGATTTGTGGGTGTGGTGAGGGGTGTATTTATAGGCATTTTAAGGTTTGGGAAACTTTGCCCCTCCTGGTAGGAATGTATATCCCATACGTCACTAGCTCATGGACTCTTGCTAATTACATGAAAGAAACTATATTATAAATCAATAAATCCCCACGCTGTATAAATCTAGAGGGGCGCTGGCCCTGGCGCCTAGGCCACAACAATCACTGCAGTGAGGGATACAAGACCAGGCACTCTAGTCAATGCTGATACCACAACCTTTTATACTATAGACCTCTCCCTACAAATATATTTATTGTTCGGACATTGCTGCATTCTATTAAAGGGCATTAAAAGAGACTGTCACTACGGCTAGTGTATTACAAGACAAACAATCATCTTGTCAGAGATCAAGCTGCAGAATCAGCAAGATACAGTAATAAGCTCATAAGGCCTCTCACACTGTCAGCATGGCGGCCAGAAACAAATCAAAAGGAGACAAAGGCATAAAACTGTTGACATCGCAGGGTAACAAATTTAATGCTTTCTTTAAAACTTTAGAAGGCTCAAATTCTTGCACAGAGGAGGTAACCACACCTGACACCCTGGACAGGACAGATGACAACCTGCACAGGCTAAAGAGCCAATCCACAATCACTAAAGCAGACCTCAGTTTGCTGCCCACAAACTTTATTAACCAAGTCAACAACACTATCAAGGAAGGGCTGGCAAGTGTGAAACGGGAGGTTAATGCTCTGGGACACAGTTTTTTACAATTGGAAGAACAATATGAAGAGACCTCTGACAATATGGCGATTGCTTTTGAACAGCAGAACTCTACCATCTTGCAATTGCAAGCCCAAGTTGAAGACCTTGACAACAGAGGCAGAAGCCAGAATTTAAGGATCAGAGGAGTCCATGAACAAATCCTACCTCCTCAAATACCATCATACTTGCAGAACTTATTCAAATATATTTTGGAACTGAAGGCAGATGAAAGCATTCCAATAGATAGGGCCCATAGGGCACTCAGAGCTAAACCGCCCTCCTCAGCCCCACCTAGAGACATTATACTTTGTTGCCACAGATTTACTGACAAGGAAAGAATCTTACAGGCTGCCCATAAAAAGTCTCCAATCCAGTTTGGTGAAGACCCTATTCAAGTGTATGCTGATTTAAGCGCCCTAACATTATCAAAACGTAAAGAAGCACGATTTTTAACCTTGCACCTGTCTGACCTCAATATCCAATACAGATGGGGGTTCCCATTTGCTATCAAAATGATGAAGGGGGACAAAACCTACATATACAGGGATGCTGAAGATTTGGAAGAATTTTGGCATCGGCTGGATATACCCCAACCTTCTTTGCCATCACTAAAGGACAGTGCTAATCTCCTGCCTAGGCCGCAAAGACCAGAGTGGACAACAGTCCCGAAGAAAAAAAGAAACACTAACTCCCAAAAACAGAACTTGATAGAAAAAGTGACTGATCCACCCTGATGGTTTCCAGGGCAAAAGATTGCCGGTTTGTTTAAAAGTGCACAAGTGACTTAGATGACTTGGCAATAGCTCCTCAGTCAAAGGACCGCTGACTCCTCTCACTTACTTGGAACTTTTTCAAGAGTACTGCAGCGCTATAGTTTTATATTTAATTAACATCCCAGTTCTCCCTACCCCTTTACACCCCTAAAAGTTAACTTAATGATAGCCCCGTCCTCCAGGCTAGGCCCGGCCTAGTACTTGTTTGCTAGCCCATTCCCCCTATTCAGATAGCGGTAGAGCTACCACTTCCTAAGCCCTTGAGTTGGTGATTGCTAACTTGATGCTAAGTGTTATGGAAATTGTTCTATATGTTAATGCTCATGTTATGCTATATTGTTAACCTTGTTTCATCTTTATTTTTAACTGTCAGCTCAACTCCCACCATGAGGGGTAGAACACACTAACTGTTGTCTTCTTCCTGTGTGTCTCCACTTCTCCTCTCTCACGCGAAAACACGCTACATTCTTCCCCTACCGACTACATCGGGTAAGATTCCTAATTCAAATGCACCCGAGCCACTCAGATGAACAACCATGACTGACAAGACTCTAGTAGTTATATCGCAGAATGTAAAAGGCCTCAACTCGCCCACCAAGCGTTCTATAGCATTGAAAAGTTTCGCTAAACAAACTGATTCTATTGTTTTCGTCCAAGAAACTAATTTTTTAAAAGAAACAGGGCCTACATTCTCATCAAAACACCACCCACTAAGCTACGTTAACTCCCATCCCAACAAAAAGAAAAATGGTGTAGGCATCCTCATACATAAAAATTTACAGTTTAAGCTTACGAATCAAATAATGGATGCCGACGGTAGAATCCTAATCCTGGTAGGCTCCCTCTTTAATAGCCCAGTGACCCTAGTGAACGTTTATGCTCCCAACTCTAATAAATCCACATTTTTCCATCACTTATTGAAATTAGTATCAGACAACAGGAAGGGGACCTTGATATTGGGAGGGGACATAAATACAACACTCGATCCGAAGTTAGACACATCCACCAGACCAGGATTAAACCACAAAAATAAATAGGCAGCACTTGCATCAAAAATTTTCAAAAGCTTTATTATCTTTCACTTGAGGCAAAAAGGTGACACAGAATGAACGTCTGACGCGTTTCACGCCCCCTAGTGGCGTTTCATCAGATTAAACCACCCAATGCAATATATAACTGAATCTCACAGTTGGGACTTAGATATTTGGAGAGTACAACACCCTATTCAAAAGAATTACAATTTCAATTCTCATCCTGGTCGGTTTACACAAGAATAGAATACATACTAATAGATAGAAACCACCTGTCCTTAGTCAGGGACTCAAATATCCAAGCCACCCCTTGGGTCAGACCACTCTCAGGTAGACATTGAACTGTCGTGGCCCAATCATCCTATCACCCAGTTTGTGTGGAGAAAGGATAATTCTCTCCTTCGTTCCCCACCCACTAGGGAGTCCATAGCAAAATCCCTACTTGAATACTTCAGCCTTAATGATACTCCGGAGGTGAGCCCGAGCACAGTCTGGAATGCTCATAAAGCAGTACTAAGGGGAGAATGCATTAAACACTCTGCATTTAAGAAAAAAACATACAACAAAGAGACAGAGTCGCTAACTGCACAGCTCTCTAATCTAGAGATCCGCCACAAAAATACCCCATCAGATGCAACTCTTTACAACTAATTGGTGAAAGTCAGGCAGGACCTTAATAAAATTCTGACAAAAGAGGCCCAGAGGAAAGCCTTCAATATTAGAAAACTATACGCATATGAAGGCAACAGGGCAGGTCCACTTCTAGCCAAACTTTTAAAGATCCAAACCAGCAGAAACTAGATACAAAAACTGGTGACCACGAATAATCATAGCATGTATGATAGCAAACAGATAGCGAATTGCCTAAGCCAATTCTACTCAAAGCTTTACAATCTTGATACCCCCAACACAATTGAGCATCTAGAACACATGCAAACCTACATAGACAAAGCAGATGTGGCCAGACTAGAGGCCTCACAGAGAGACGTATTAGAGGAACCAATATCTATAGCGGAGGTGATCAGAGCAATTCGTATCTTACTCGCAGGGAAAGCACCGGGCCCAGACGGTTTCACAAATGCATACTACAAATCCTTTGCAAATACTTTAGCTCCACAATTAACCAAATTATTCAATAAACTTGACGAGGGCCATTTTCTCCCACCACAAATGTTAAAGGCACACATTACAGTGATCCCCAAACCCAACAAGGACCCCACAGACCCCAGTAGCTATAGGCCCATTTCCCTCCTCAACACAGACATCAAGATCCTGGGCAAGATTCTAGCTAATCAAAATAACAAATCTTACACACCTTAATCCATGCAGATCAAGTTGGCTTTGTCCCAGGGAGAGAGGCCAGGGACAACACAATTAGAGCAACCACCCTCGAATCGCATCAGTCTTAATAGCGACGGATGCAGAAAAAGCATTTGATCGCATAAACTGGGAATTCCTGAAGAAGGCTTTAATAGCACAGGGATTTGGACCCAAAATGATTGTCCTGCCCAGGATCTTGTACCTGTTTCAAGCTCTCCCAATCTCCATACCTAAATGGTTCACTTCTCAACTACAAAAACATATTAACTTATTTATATGGGGGAGAACCAAACCCAGAATTCACAAAGACACCATGTATAGGGCATATGAGAATGGGGGATTGGGCCTACCCTGTATAGCTGACTACCTAGACGCTATAACACTACAGAGGTTGATAGACTGGCACAGATCCAAAGACTCCAAGGCATGGGTTGCCATTGACTCACATACACTCAGGGTACCAGACGTGGGAGCTTTATGTTGGGTTTCCAAAGACCTCAGGCCACCTCAATGCACTGCTATAGCGACCTATCGTGGGGTATTTGAGTCTTGGGACTCGATAGTACAACGGAGAAAACACATATCTGGTATCCGTTCCCCACTCTTCCCAATACCTATTAATGCTGAATTGACGGGTGGACTAGACAAGGGCCAGCAGAGAAAGACGGAATGGGGCTACACTACCCCACTAAAAGAATTCACCACACAAGGGAGACTTGAGGCGTGAGGACTTGGAGACAGAAGCGGGAGGCAGGTACACAAACTGGCTCAAGTACTCACAACTAGACCATTTCATTGTCACGTCCCCACACAAACAAGACTTCCTTAGGGAGCTCACGCCATTTGAAAAGTATTGTACTACAGCAGGCACTGTGAGACACTCTCTATCATTAGCCAGGAAAATCATACAAGCAGACCACACGCTCCAACCTCCCTCATACACACAAAAATGGCAGTTAGATTTGGAGATAGTAATCTCAAAAAAGAATGGCAAAAAATCTTTACACAAACTAAAAGAGCGTCAACCTCCCCTCAATCGCTAGAGCTAAACTTCAAAGTCCTGATGAGGTGGTACCTCACACCTTCTAGGCTGCTCTCAATCTACTCCAATGTGACGGACAGATGCTGGAGGGGATGCACTGACAGGGGTGGCTACCTCCATATGTGGTGGGCGTGTAACAAAATATTACCTTTCTGGCGTGGGGTGGAGAAACACCTTCGAGTCCTACTATCTAACGACTTTTCTCTGACGCCTCGCATAGCATTACTCAATGACCTCCCAAACCTCTCTTGCAGACTCAAACTTACTCTTCTCCAGATAGGCATGACAGGGGCTAAGGTCCTGATAGCCCTTCATTGGAAAACCTTGTACACCCCAAACATCACTGACTGGTCAGATAAAATAGCGGACCTGCTGATGTTAGAGGAATATGGTTATACCAAAAAGGAAAAAATTTAATTTCCTTGCCGAAGTTCGCTTCTTATGGAAAAATTGCCCCCTACAGTGTTCGGAAAACCAAGACAGATACGATAAATACCTACTGATTTCCTAAGCGTTTCCCCCCTACAACGACTTAAGTTGAACCACAACATGACGGGTGATCGGACGACAACATGACAGTGGACATCAATAACACCAAAACACATTTGCCTACAGTACTCCTCGGTGTTGGGAGTTCCAAGACGCCACACTAACCTCACACACAACTAGTAGACCCTATATACCTTGGCTGCCAATAACCCGACTCACCCAGGGGTCGCCCCGGCACGGTGGGGGCCTTTTCTCAGAGCTGACCTTCTTTTCCTTTCTTTTCTCTTTTTTCTTACTCCTTATTTCACCCTTCTTTTTATTTATTTTTATTTTTACTCTCTTTCGCTATGGTTGTTATACTGTTTTGTAATGATCTCAGACTTATATGATTGTTTCCCCTATGTGGGACGGATACTATTCCACATCACTCAACTGGTGTCTGTAAATGATTTATGCTAAAGTTGTATAAATTACTTGGTTATTAACGTATGAAATATAAATAAAACACCTCAAAAAAAAAAAAAGAAAAAAAAAAGATGCCCCTTGAACTATACGATGGTGATCTAACCACCAAGTCAGAGATAGTCGAACATTGGGATCTAAGGATATTAATTGTGATATCCTTGTATAATCCCTGCACCAAAGCTGAAGAGGTCTCATGTGAAAATGAGCAAAGGGGATCGCGTCCGATGCTGCAGTCATGAGACCTAAAACCTCCATGCACATAGCTACTGAAGAGAATGATTGAGACTGAAGGTTCCGACAGGCTACAACCAATTTCAAACGTCTCTTGTCTGTTAGAGACAAAGTCATGGATACTGAATCTATTTGGAAACCTAAAAAGGTTACCCTTGTCTGAGGAATCAAAGAACTCTTTGGTAAATTGATCCTCCAACCATGTCTTTGAAGAAACAACACTAGTTGATTTGTGTGAGATTCTGCAGAACGTAAAGACTGAGCAAGTACCAAGATATTGTCCAAATAAGGAAACACCGCAATACCCCGCTCTCTGATTAAAGAGAGTAGGGTACGAGAACCTTTGAAAAGATCCTTGGAGCTGTTGCTAGGCCAAAAGGAAGAGCAACAAATTGGTAATGCTTTTCTAGAAAAGAGAATCTCAGGAACTGATAGTGATCTGGATGAATTGGAATATGAAGATATGCATCCTGTAAGTCTATTGTGGACATATAATGCCCTTGCTTAACAAAAGGCAGAATAGTCCTTATAGTCACCATTTTGAATGTTGGTACTCTTAAATAACGATTTAAGACCTTTAGATCCAGAACTGGTCTGAATGAATTTTCTTTCATTGGGACAATGAACAAATTTGAATAAAACTCAAGGCCCTGTTCCTGAAAAGGAACTGGCACGATTACCCCAGATAACTCCAGGTCTGAAACATACTTCAGGAAAGCCTGCACTTTCTCTGGGTTGACTGGAATGCGTGAGAGAAAGAAACTTCTCACAGGCGGTCTTACTCTGAAACCTATTCTGTACCCCTGAGAGACAATGTTCTGAATCCAATGATTTTGGACTGAATTTATCCAAACATCCTTGAAAAATTTTAATTTGCCCCCTACCAGCTGAGCTGGAATGAGGGTTGCACCTTCATGCGGACTTGGGGGCTGGTTTAGATCTCTTAAATGGCTTGGATTTATTCCAGATTGAGGAAGGCTTCCAATTGGAGACAGATTCCTTAAGGGAAGGACTAGGTTTCTGTTCCTTATTCTGTCGAAAGGAACGAAAACGGTTAGAAGCTTTAAATTTACCCTTAGATTTTTAATCCTGAGGCAAAAAAGCTCCCTTCCCCCCAGTGACAGTTGAAATTATAGAATCCAACTGAGAACCAAATAATTTATTACCTTGGAAAGAAAGAGATAGCAATGTTGATTTAGAAGTCATATCAGCATTCCAAGATTTAAGCCACAAAGCTCTTCTAGCTAAAATAGCTAAAGACATATATCTAACATCAATTCTGATGATATCAAAAATGGCATCACAAATGAAATTATTAGCATATTGAATTAATTTAACAATGCTATACACATTATGATCTGATACTTGTTGCGCTAAAGACTCCAACCAAAAAGTTGAAGCAGCTGCAACATCAGCCAAAGAAATAGCAGGCCTAAGAAGATGGCCTGAACATAAATAAGCTTTCCTTAGATAAGATTCAAGCTTCCTATCTAAAGGATCCTTAAAGGAAGTACTATCTTCTGTAGGAATAGTTGTACGTTTAGCATGAGTAGAGATGGCCCCATCAACTTTGGGGATCTTGTCCCAAAACTTCAATCTATCAGTAGGCAAAGGATAAAAAAAATTTAAACCTTGAAGGAGGAGTAAAAGTACCCAGTCTATTCCATTCCTTAGAAATCATATCTGAAATAGCATCAGGAACTGGAAAAACCTCTGGAATAACTACATGAGGTTTATAGACCTAATTTAAACGTTTACTAGTTTTAGTATCAAGAGGACTAGTCTCCTCCATATCTAAAGCAATCAACACTTCTTTTAATAAAGAACGAATATACTCCATTTTAAATAAATAAGAGGATTTGTCAGTGTCAATATCTGAGGCAGGATCCTCTGAATCAGACAGATCCTCATCAGAGATAGATAAATCAGTATGTTGTCGGTCATTAGAAAATTCATCAACTCTATGAGAAGTTTTAAAAGACCTTTTACGTTTATTAGAAGGCGGAATGGCAGACAAAGCCTTCTGAATGGAATCAGAAACAGAATTTATGTTTACCTGATAAATTACTTTCTCCAACGGTGTGTCCTGTCCACGGCGTCATCCTTACTTGTGGGATATTCTCTTCCCCAACAGGAAATGGCAAAGAGCCCAGCAAAGCTGGTCACATGATCCCTCCTAGGCTCCGCCTACCCCAGTCATTCGACCGACGTTAAGGAGGAATATTTGCATAGGAGAAACCATATGATACCGTGGTGACTGTAGTTAAAGAAAATAAATTATCAGACCTGATTAAAAAACCAGGGCGGGCCGTGGACCGGACACACCGTTGGAGAAAGTAATTTATCAGGTAAACATAAATTCTGTTTTCTCCAACATAGGTGTGTCCGGTCCACGGCGTCATCCTTACTTGTGGGAACCAATACCAAAGCTTTAGGACACGGATGAAGGGAGGGAGCAAATCAGGTCACCTAAATGGAAGGCACCACGGCTTGCAAAACCTTTCTCCCAAAAATAGCCTCAGAAGAAGCAAAAGTATCAAACTTGTAAAATTTGGTAAAAGTGTGCAGTGAAGACCAAGTCGCTGCCCTACATATCTGATCAACAGAAGCCTCGTTCTTGAAAGCCCATGTGGAAGCCACAGCCCTAGTGGAATGAGCTGTGATTCTTTCAGGAGGCTGCCGTCCGGCAGTCTCGTAAGCCAATCTGATGATGCTTTTAATCCAAAAAGAGAGAGAGGTAGAAGTTGCTTTTTGACCTCTCCTTTAACCAGAATAAACAACAAACAAGGAAGATGTTTGTCTAAAATCCTTTGTAGCATCTAAATAGAATTTTAGAGCGCGAACAACATCCAAATTGTGCAACAAACGTTCCTTCTTCGAAACTGGTTTCGGACACAGAGAAGGCACGACTATCTCCTGGTTAATGTTTTTGTTAGAAACAACTTTTGGAAGAAAACCAGGTTTAGTACGTAAAACCACCTTATCTGCATGGAACACCAGATAAGGAGGAGAACACTGCAGAGCAGATAATTCTGAAACTCTTCTAGCAGAAGAAATTGCAACCAAAAACAAAACTTTCCAAGATAATAACTTAATATCAACGGAATGTAAGGGTTCAAACGGAACCCCCTGAAGAACTGAAAGAACTAAGTTGAGACTCCAAGGAGGAGTCAAAGGTTTGTAAACAGGCTTGATTCTAACCAGAGCCTGAACAAAGGCTTGAACATCTGGCACAGCTGCCAGCTTTTTGTGAAGTAACACAGACAAGGCAGAAATCAGTCCCTTCAAGGAACTTGCAGATAATCCTTTTTCCAATCCTTCTTGAAGGAAGGATAGAATCTTAGGAATCTTAACCTTGTCCCAAGGGAATCCTTTAGATTCACACCAACAGATATATTTTTTCCAAATTTTGTGGTAAATTTTTCTAGTTACAGGCTTTCTGGCCTGAACAAGAGTATCAATAACAGATAAGATCAAGCGTTCAATCTCCAAGCAGTCAGCTGGAGTGAGACCAGATTCGGATGTTCGAACGGACCTTGAACAAGAAGGTCTCGTCTCAAAGGTAGCTTCCATGGTGGAGCCGATGACATATTCACCAGATCTGCATACCAAGTCCTGCGTGGCCACGCAGGAGCTATCAAGATCACCGACGCCCTCTCCTGATTGATCCTGGCTACCAGCCTGGGGATGAGAGGAAACGGCGGGAATACATAAGCTAGTTTGAAGGTCCAAGGTGCTACTAGTGCATCTACTAGAGTCGCCTTGGGATCCCTGGATCTGGACCCGTAGCAAGGAACCTTGAAGTTCTGACGAGAGGCCATCAGATCCATGTCTGGAATGCCCCACAGTTGAGTGATTTGGGCAAAGATTTCCGGATGGAGTTCCCACTCCCCCGGATGCAATGTCTGACGACTCAGAAAATCCGCTTCCCAATTTTCCACTCCTGGGATGTGGATTGCAGACAGGTGGCAGGAGCGAGTCTCCGCCCATTGAATGATTTTGGTCACTTCTTCCATCGCCAGGGAACTCCTTGTTCCCCCCTGATGGTTGATGTACGCAACAGTCGTCATGTTGTCTGATTGAAACCGTATGAACTTGGCCCTCGCTAGCTGAGGCCAAGCCTTGAGAGCATTGAATATCGCTCTCAGTTCCAGAATATTTATCGGTAGAAGAGATTCTT
The DNA here is from genome assembly GCF_027579735.1 of Bombina bombina. Taxonomy (NCBI): domain Eukaryota; kingdom Metazoa; phylum Chordata; class Amphibia; order Anura; family Bombinatoridae; genus Bombina; species Bombina bombina. The sequence goes on along the minus strand of NC_069499.1, from coordinate 1,281,633,223 downwards.
CCCGAGACCAAAGACCCTGAGCTTTCAGGGATCCCCAGACCGCGCCCCAGCCCATCAGACTGGCGTCGGTCGTGACAATGACCCACTCTGGTCTGCGGAAGGTCATCCCTTGTGACAGGTTGTCCAGGGACAGCCACCAACGGAGTGAGTCTCTGGTCCTCTGATTTACTTGTATCTTCGGTGACAAGTCTGTATAGTCCCCATTCCACTGACTGAGCATACACAGTTGTAATGGTCTTAGATGAATGCGCGCAAAAGGAACTATGTCCATTGCCGCTACCATCAAACCTATCACTTCCATGCACTGCGCTATGGAAGGAAGAGGAACGGAATGAAGTATCCGACAAGAGTTTAGAAGTTTTGTTTTTCTGGCCTCTGTCAGAAAAATCCTCATTTCTAAGGAGTCTATTATTGTTCCCAAGAAGGGAACTCTTGTCGACGGAGATAGAGAACTCTTTTCCACGTTCACTTTCCATCCGTGAGATCTGAGAAAGGCCAGGACTATGTCCGTGTGAGCCTTTGCTTGAGGAAGGGACGACGCTTGAATCAGAATGTCGTCCAAGTAAGGTACTACTGCAATGCCCCTTGGTCTTAGCACCGCTAGAAGGGACCCTAGTACCTTTGTGAAAATCCTTGGAGCAGTGGCTAATCCGAAAGGAAGCGCCACGAACTGGTAATGCTTGTCCAGGAATGCGAACCTTAGGAACCGATGATGTTCCTTGTGGATAGGAATATGTAGATACGCATCCTTTAAATCCACCGTGGTCATGAATTGACCTTCCTGGATGGAAGGAAGAATTGTTTGAATGGTTTCCATTTTGAACGATGGAACCTTGAGAAACTTGTTTAAGATCTTGAGATCTAAGATTGGTCTGAACGTTCCCTCTTTTTTGGGAACTATGAACAGATTGGAGTAGAACCCCATCCCTTGTTCTCCTAATGGAACAGGATGAATCACTCCCATTTTTAACAGGTCTTCTACACAATGTAAGAATGCCTGTCTTTTTATGTGGTCTGAAGACAACTGAGACCTGTGGAACCTCCCCCTTGGGGGAAGCCCCTTGAATTCCAGAAGATAACCTTGGGAGACTATTTCTAGTGCCCAAGGATCCAGAACATCTCTTGCCCAAGCCTGAGCGAAGAGAGAGAGTCTGCCCCCCACCAGATCCGGTCCCGGATCGGGGGCCAACATTTCATGCTGTCTTGGTAGCATTGGCAGGTTTCTTGGCCTGCTTTCCCTTGTTCCAGCCTTGCATTGGTCTCCAAGCTGGCTTGGCTTGAGAAGTATTACCCTCTTGCTTAGAGGACGTAGCACTTTGGGCTGGTCCGTTTCTACGAAAGGGACGAAAATTAGGTTTATTTTTGGCCTTGAAAGACCGATCCTGAGGAAGGGCGTGGCCCTTACCCCCAGTGATATCAGAGATAATCTCTTTCAAGTCAGGGCCAAACAGCGTTTTCCCCTTGAAAGGAATGTTAAGTAGTTTGTTCTTGGAAGACGCATCAGCTGACCAAGATTTCAACCAAAGCGCTCTGCGCGCCACAATAGCAAACCCAGAATTCTTAGCCGCTAACCTAGCCAATTGCAAAGTGGCGTCTAGGGTGAAAGAATTAGCCAATTTGAGAGCATTGATTCTGTCCATAATCTCCTCCAAAGGAGGAGAATCACTATCGACCGCTCTTATCAGATCATCGAACCAGAAACACGCGGCTGTAGTGACAGGGACAATGCATGAAATTGGTTGTAGAAGGTAACCCTGCTGAACAAACATCTTTTTAAGTAAACCTTCTAATTTTTTATCCATAGGATCTTTGAAAGCACAACTATCTTCTATGGGTATAGTGGTGCGTTTGTTTAAAGTGGAAACCGCTCCCTCGACCTTGGGGACTGTCTGCCATAAGTCCTTTCTGGGGTCGACCATAGGAAACAATTTTTTAAATATGGGGGGAGGGACGAAAGGTATACCGGGCCTTTCCCATTCTTTATTTACAATGTCCGCCACCCGCTTGGGTATAGGAAAAGCTTCTGGGAGCCCCGGGACCTCTAGGAACTTGTCCATTTTACAAAGTTTCTCTGGGATGATCAAATTCTCACAATCATCCAGAGTGGATAATACCTCCTTAAGCAGAGCGCGGAGATGTTCCAACTTAAATTTAAATGTAATCACATCGGGTTCAGCTTGTTGAGAAATTTTCCCTGAATCTGAAATTTCTCCCTCAGACAAAACCTCCCTGGCCCCATCAGACTGGTGTAGGGGCATTTCAGAACCATTATCATCAGCGTCGTCATGCTCTTCAGTATCTAAAACAGAGCAGTCGCGCTTACGCTGATAAGTGGGCATTTTGGCTAAAATGTTTTTGATAGAATTATCCATTACAGCCGTTAATTGTTGCATAGTAAGGAGTATTGGCGCGCTAGATGTACTAGGGGCCTCCTGAGTGGGCAAGACTCGTGTAGACGAAGGAGGGAATGATGCAGTACCATGCTTACTCCCCTCACTTGAGGAATCATCTTGGGCATCATTTTCATTGTCACATAAATCACATTTATTTAAATGAGAAGGAACCCTGGCTTCCCCACATTCAGAACACAGTCTATCTGGTAGTTCAGACTTGTTAAACAGGCATAAACTTGATAACAAAGTACAAAAAACGTTTTAAAATAAAACCGTTACTGTCACTTTAAATTTTAAACTGAACACACTTTATTACTGCAATTGCGAAAAAATATGAAGGAATTGTTCAAAATTCACCAAAATTTCACCACAGTGTCTTAAAGCCTTAAAAGTATTGCACACCAAATTTGGAAGCTTTAACCCTTAAAATAACGGAACCGGAGCCGTTTTTAACTTTAACCCCTTTACAGTCCCTGGTATCTGCTTTGCTGAGACCCAACCAAGCCCAAAGGGGAATACGATACCAAATGACGCCTTCAGAAAGTCTTTTCTATGTATCAGAGCTCCTCACACATGCGACTGCATGTCATGCCTCTCAAAAACAAGTGCGCAATACCGGCGCGAAAATGAGGCTCTGCCTATGATTAGGGAAAGCCCCTAAAGAATAAGGTGTCTAAAACAGTGCCTGCCGATATAATTTTACCAAAATACCCAGATTAAATGATTCCTCAAGGCTAAATATGTGTAATATATGAATCGATTTAGCCCAGAAAAAGTCTACAGTCTTAATAAGCCCTTGTGAAGCCCTTATTTACTATCTTAATAAACATGGCTTACCGGATCCCATAGGGAAAATGACAGCTTCCAGCATTACATTGTCTTGTTAGAATGTGTCATACCTCAAGCAGCAAGAGACTGCTCACTGTTCCCCCAACTGAAGTTAATTCCTCTCAACAGTCCTGTGTGGAACAGCCATGGATTTTAGTAACGGTTGCTAAAATCATTTTCCTCATACAAACAGAAATCTTCATCTCTTTTCTGTTTCAGAGTAAATAGTACATACCAGCACTATTTTAAAATAACAAACTCTTGATTGAATAATAAAAACTACAGTTAAACACTAAAAAACTCTAAGCCATCTCCGTGGAGATGTTGCCTGTACAACGGCAAAGAGAATGACTGGGGTAGGCGGAGCCTAGGAGGGATCATGTGACCAGCTTTGCTGGGCTCTTTGCCATTTCCTGTTGGGGAAGAGAATATCCCACAAGTAAGGATGACGCCGTGGACCGGACACACCTATGTTGGAGAAAAATAAGTTCTCTTAAATTTACAGGAATATCCTGAGCATTAGATGTTGATGGATCAGCAACATGTAATGAACTACTACTGATGGAAACATTCTCTGCATGTAAAAGTTTATCATGACAACTATGACAAACTACAGCTGGAGGAACAGTTACCACAAGTTTACAACAAATGCACTTAGCTTTGGTAGAACCAATATCAGGCAGCAGGATTCCAGTAGTAGATTCTGAGACAGGATCAGATTGAGACATCTTGCAGTATGTAAAAGAAAAAACAACATATAAAGCAAAATTATCAATTTCCTTATATGACAGTTTCAGGAATGGGAAAAAATGCAAACAGAATAGGCCTCTGACAAAAAAAAAAAAAAGACCAAAGGCAAAAGGAATGAGGTCTTAATAATGAAAAAATGTTTGGCGCCAAGTATGACGCACCACAAACTGAAAAACATTTTTGGCGTCAAAAACGTCCGGAACGAAACTCGAGCGTCATAGATGACGCAACCTCGTGAAAAGACTCGGCACCAACTAAGACGCCGGAAATGACGAATTTGCGTCAACAAATGTAATTTTTCACGCCAAAAAAGGCTCGCGCCAAGAATGACGCAATAAATTATAGCATTTTGCGCTCTTGCGAGCCTAATACAGCCCGCAATTTAGAAAAAGTCAATTTGAAACCCTCAGGTAAGAATTTTTTTTTTTTTTTTTAAAAAAAGCATTTCCCAGATATGAAACTGACAGTCTGCAAAAAAGGAAATATACTGATAAACCTGAATCATGGCAAACATAAGTACAAACATATATTTAGAACTTTATAAATAGCTGAGAGTGTCTTAAAGGACCAGTCAACACAGTAGATTTGCATAATCAAGAAATGCATGATAACAAGACAATGCAATAGCACTTAGTCTGAACTTCAAATGAGTAGATTTTTTTTTCTGACAATTTTAAAAGTTATTTCTATTTACACTCCCCCTGTACCATGTGACAGCCATCAGCCAATCACAAATGCATACATGTACCATGTGACAGCCATCAGCCATTCACAAATGCATACACACTTATTCTTGCACATGCTCAGTGGGAGCTGGTGACTCAAAAAGTTTAAATATAAAAAGACTGCAAATTTTGTTAATGGAAGTAAATTGGAAAGTTGTTTAAAATGGCTGCTCTATCTAAATCATGAAAGTTTAATTTTGATTGAGTGTCCCTTTAAGTAAATGAAACATACTTACCAAAAGACACCCATCCACATATAGCAGATAGCCAAACCAGTACTGAAACGAGAATCAGTAGACGTAATGGTATATAAGAATATATCGTCGATCTGAAAAGGGAGGTAGGAGATGAATCTCTACGACCGATAACAGAGAACCTATGAAATAGATCCCCGTTAGGAAGACCATTGTATTCAATAGGTGATACTCCCTTCACATCCCTCTGACATTCACGGAGAGGAACCGGTCTTCAACATGCTGAGAAGCGCATATCAATGTAGAAATCTAGCACAAACTTCACCACCTCCACAGGAGGTAAAGTTTGTAAAACTGAATTGTGGGTGTGGTGAGGGGTGTATTTATAGGCATTTTGAGGTTTGGGAAACTTTGTACCTCCTGGTAGGATTGTATATCCCATACGTCACTAGCTCATGGACTCTTGCCAATTACATGAAAGAAAGGCTCTATTTCTGTGAAAATGTAGTGATGGCAAAAATGCTAAAAATGCTCTGGTCTTTTGGAGAAGTTTTTGTCTGAAATGCCCAGTCCTTAAGGGGTTAAGAACAATATAACTTAACTATGGAGTTTATTTTATAGTCCAAGTACAGCAAAGTGGTATTGTTCACACGTGGACAAAGTGTTTTATCTTCACACAACTTGTCATTTATTTATGGTTGTATTTTATTATGTAAAAAAGGAAATTTATGTTTACCTGATAAATTTATTTCTTTTACGATACGACGAGTCCACGGATTTCATCCTTACTTATGGGATATTGCCTCCTGGTCAGCAGGAGGAGGCAAAGAGCACCACAGCAGAGCTGTATATATAGCTCCTCCCTTCCCTCCCACTCCAGTCATTCGACCAAAGTTAGGAAGAGAAAGGAAAAGCCAAGGTGCAGAGGTGACTGAAGTTTAACAAAATAAAGACCTGTCTTAGAAAATGACAGGGTGGGCCGTGGACTCGTCATATCGTAAAAGAAATAAATTTATCAGGTAAGCATAAATTTCCTTTTCTTTTACAAGATATGACGAGTCCACGGATTTCATCCTTACTTATGGGATACAATACCAAAGCTATAGGACATGGATGAAAGGGAGGGACAAGACAGGAACCTAAACGAAAGGCACCACTGCTTGAAGAACCTTTCTCCCAAAAACAGCCTCGGACGAGGCAAAAGTATCAAATTTGGAAAAAGTGTGAAGAGACGACCAAGTTGCAGCCTTGCAAATCTGTTCAACAGAAGCATAATTTTCAAATGCCCATGAGGAAGCCACAGCCCTAGTAGAATGAGCAAAACAGATTATACTCTTCAGCCAAAAAGAAAGAGAGGTAGCCGTAGCTTTCTGGCCCCTAGGTCTTCCAGAAAAAACCCACAAATAATGAAGATGATTGACGAAATTCCTTAGTCGCCTGCAAGTAAAACTTCAGGGCACGGACTACGTCCAAGTTATGTAACAGACGCTCCTTCTTAGAAGAAGGATTAGGACACAATGAAGGAACAACAAATTCCTGATTAATATTTTTTGTTGGAAACAACCTTAGGAAGAAAAACAGGTTTGGTACGCAACACTACCTTATCTGCATGGAAAATAAGATAAGGAGAAACACATTGAAATGCCGAAAGCTCAGAAACTCTGCGAGCAGAAGAAATAGCAACCAAAAATAACACTTTCCAATATAACAACTTAATATCCATGGAATGCATAGGTTCAAACGGAACCCCTTGAAGAACTTTAAGAACCAAATTCAAACTCCAAGGAGGAGCAATTGGTCTAAACACAGGCCTGATTCTAGGTAGAGCCTGACAAAAAAAAACTGAACATCTGGAACATCTGCCAGACGCTTGAGCAACAAAATAGACAAAGCAGAAATCCGTCCCTTTAAGGAACTTGCTGACAACCCTTCCTCCAATCTTGGAAAAAAGACAAAACCCTGAGAATCCTAAACCTACTCCATGAGTAGCCTGAGGATTCACAGCAATAAAGATATTTACACCATATCTTATGGTAAATTTTCCTAGTCACAGGCATACGTGCCTGAATCAATGTATCTAATACCAGATCAGAACAATCTCGATTAGATAAGAGTAAGCGTTCAATTTCCAAGCAGGTATCTGCAGAGACACTAGATTCGGATAATGGAAAACCCCTGAATTAGAAGGTCTGTCCGCAATGGAAGCGTCCACTGTGGCTGAGATAACATGCCCACCAGATCGGCGCACCAAGTCCTGCAAAGCCACGCAGGAGCGAAGAGGATCACCGAAGCCCCCTCCTGTTTGACACGATCAATCACTTGAGGAAGGAGAGCAAATGAAAGGGACACATAAAACTAGGCTGAAAGACCAAGGCACTGCCAAAAACATCTATCAGCGTGACCTGGAGGTCCCTGGCCCATACCGGTATCGTGGAAGCTTGGCATTCTGCCATGACCTAAGATTCGACTCCGGCCTGTCCCATCTGAGAGTCAGGTCGACAAACACCTCCGGATGAAGATTCCATGATCCCGGATGAAAATGCCTGTCCGTCTAGAAAATCCGCTTCCCAGTGTTCCACACCTGGGATAAGGACCGCCGACAGAGAAAAAAAGTGAGCCTTCCGCCCACTGAATGAGCTTGGCTCCTATCATCGCTAAGGAACTCCTGATCCTCCCTGATGATTGACATAAGCTACAGACGAAAGTCGTTCGACTGGAACCTGGAGAACTAGACTGAGCCTGAAGAGCATTGAATATTGTTCTCAACTCAATGATATCGATGGGGAGTAGAGACTCCGTCTGAGTCCACACACCCCAAGCCCTAAGGGAGCCCAAACTGCTCCCCAACCTAACAGACTGGTACCCGTTGTCACTATTACCCAAAAGGGTCTGTGGAAACATGTCCCCTGGGACAATTGATCCAGTGACAACCAACATAGAAGACAATCGCTTGTCTGTTGATCTAAAATATTTAGAAGACAGATCTGTACAATCTCCATTCCCCTGCCTAAGCATGGTCATTGAAGAGGTCTGAGACGAAACCGTACAGACGGTACAATAGCCATTGCCGCCACCAGTAATCCTAAAACCTACATGTACTGAGCCACAGAGGGACAAGGATTGGACGGACTGACTTGACATGAAATCAGGATTCTTAACCTTCTGAACTTCAGAAAGATTGTTACAAAAATAAAGCAAGCACAGTTCCCAGAAAGGAAATGTTCCAGGTTTACCTTCCACCCGTGGGTTCTCAGGAAGGAAAGCACAATTGTGGTACAGGACCTTGCTAGCAGGATATCATCCAGATAAGAGGCCACTGTAATGCCCCGCGGCCTTAGAACCGCCAGTAAGACCTCAAAACCTTTGTGAGGATTCTGGGTTTTGGATAGACCAAAAAGAATAGCCACAATCTAAAAGTGGTAGTCCATGAATGGAATAAAATTATTGTATAATAAAGGAGCACCATATGCATGCATATAGTGGGTACTTGGAAGCGCGTCTAATCACCTACAAGGGTCTCAAGGCGCAGGTCATTCTATCGATCCCAGAAGGATGAAAGGCTGAGTGGACCTTGCCGGGGATTGAACCTGCACCCCTAAGGGTGCTATAAAGCTTAGCCACAGCACTTTAGCAAGCTGATTTATTCGCCCGGCTAGTCTCAGGAATCCGAAATGGCATAGTGGATGGGAACATGAAGGCATGCACCCTGTAGATCCACCGTCGCCATAAATTGACCCTCCTGGATCAATGGAAGAACAGTACGAATATTCTCCATCTTGAAAGACGGAACACTGAGAAAACTGTTCAGACTCTTGAAACCTAAGACAGGTCTGAAAATTCCCTTTCTTTTGTGAACTACAACAGATTTGAGGAAAAAACCTGTCCCTGCTCCTGAATTGGAACAGGACGGATTACTCCCAAGGAGAAAAAGGTCTCAAACACAGCGTAATAACGCCTCACTTTTTATCTGGTCTACAGATAATTTGTGAAAGAAAAAAACCTTCCTCTGTGGAAATAATTTTTTGAATACCAGTTAGTATCCCTAAGACACAATATCTATTACCCAGGGAACCTGAACATCTCTCATCCAAACCTGGATGAAGAAAAACAATTTGCCCTCTGCTAGATCCAGTCAGGTTTCTTGGGTTGATTATCCATATTCCAAGACCGAATGGGTCTCCAGACTGGACTTGGACTGCGGATAAATCCCCTCCTGCTTAGAAAAAGAGGAAGAGGGGGAACCCTTGGAATTCCGAAAGGAACAAAAAGTATTCTATCGACATCTCTGATTGGATCTCTTATCCTTGAGAGAGGAGATCCGAGAAGTCAGAAATAATTGCCTTCAAGTCAGGGTCGTCTACCCCTTGTAAGGGACAGTCAAAAAATTAGACTTGGAAGAAACATCTGCAGACCCCTATATCACCAAAAAGGAGCTGCATGCTAAGACTGAGAACCCTGAACTCGTAGCCGCCAATAAGGTAAGTTGCAGGGAGGCGTCATTAATAAATAAGATAGTTGACTTCAAAGCTTTAGTCCTATCAGGCATCTTTGCCAAAGAAGTCTCAGACTTAAAAGACACTGTCAGAGTATCAAAACAATAGGCGGCAGCACTTGTAACCATACCAATGCAAACTGCCGGCTGCAATAGCAACCCTTGATGAACATAGATAGCCAGAAGGAAAAACCACTAATTTCTGATCCCTCTATACTTGAGTGCGTTTGTTGCATCCTCAATCACCAAGGATGAACTAACAACAAACAGCATCTATTAAAATATACACAGAACACAACGTTACTGTCTCTTTAAATCTCAAAGTAACTTAGTTCTCTGTGTCCTTGTACTATCCTATGTCACAAAGGATGAAGTAATAAACAAACAGCCTCAAGTCTTTTAATAAAGTTTATACAGTAAAACTGTTACTGTCCCTTTAACTTTTCTTGTATCAGCGTCAGAAAATATCCAATTAGCATGGTAACCTCGCTGGAAGTAGACGTTGCTATGCCCATTAAAGCAAACAAGTCATGTGCCCATAATTCCATAAGAAAAATGCAAGGAACCGCAGAGCACCGCATGTGGGCCAGAAGAAAAATCTTTATTTTAAGTGTGCACTTGTTTTGAAGTACAAAGCAGACCTTCAAATAAAAGAAAACCCCACCAAAAACGGTACCGACACTTAAAGGCTGAAACAGAACGTTATCTGTTATGTGTGTTACTATCTCTTTAAAAGTGAAGAGAAAATATTTTAAGTGTCTTGCAACACCATTGTCAGGGTAACTACGGGCATCTCAGATGAGCTTGCTGAGATGAACCCTCACTTCATGTACAGGTTATAATGCTAACGACATCAAACTGACTCAAAGAAAAAAGAAATGTGTGTATAAGAAGCCTTGTAACATGATGATCATCACACGTCACACATGCTGTCAACGGTATTGGGGCTTGTAAAAGAGTTTACATCACTAAGCGCAAATAATCTGCCACATCTTGTGTGCTTTATTTCTTTAACTTGCGCAACAAGTATACAAAACCCCGTGCAGGGGAAGAAACAGGCGCACCATGAACAGAATCCTTTCTACAGCACTATCTCTAAAATTTTCCCTGCAATTTTCAAGCTCACACCTACAGCAATATCTCTGAAATTTTCCCTGCAATTTTCAAGCTCACACCTACAGCAATATCTCTGAAATTTTCCCTGCAATTTTCAAGCTCACACCTACAGCAATATCTCTGAAACTTTCCCTGCAATTTTCAAGCTCACACCTACAGCAATATCTCTGAAATTTTCCCTGAAATTTTTAAGCTCACACCTACAGCAATATCTCTGAAAATTTGAACGCACTAGCCCCCCAAGCCTCCCTCCACCCCTCACCCTGGTGTTTACCTTAATATATAAACACCTCCTAACAGCAATTAGGTGCAGCTGTCGCTAACGAACCAGGTTAGAGACAAAAATTCATACTCACAGCCTCTGTACTGACATTTTACCATATTCTGTTACACTCTCCCAACCCTCATTTTCTTGCCACACACTTCACCCACTCTCAGTTTACCCTGCCTTATATCAGACTTATTTCCCTTACCTTTCGTGTCCATTACCTCTCCCTTAGATTGAAAGCTTGAGAGCCTTTCTATCTGCAGGACACTTTGTATGTAAAGTGAACTACTACTGATTGTGCTCAAGGGCAGGGTATTCCTCTCCTTTTGTATAACTCATTATTGCACCTACAACTGTAATGTACCCCAATACTGTACTTGTTTGTTTGTGTTTGTAATGCATCCTTGAAATGTTTTACTATTACTTGTATAGTGCTGCATAATCTTTTGGCGCTTTATAAATACCTGATAATAATAATAATGTTAAGGACCGCCCATCGTGGGCGTAATCAATACCATTAAAAATACTACGCCATAATTACGCTCGTAATAGAGCGATATGAGCCCTTATAACGATATGCCCTGTGTAACGGACAGAATATAGTAAACTCCCAGTCGGCTTGTGTATAAAACACCGCCGGGAGAACATGCCCCATATGTTCGACTAAAACAAGCCCATAACATAAGTCACAAATTTATGACAAACATTCGCTGTGCAACAGGCACAATATAGCAAACTCCCGGTCGGCTTGTCTTTGTATAAATACCTGCCGGGAGAACATGCCCCATGTTGGAATAAAATAAGCCCATAACGATATGTCACCAAGCCCTGACAAACAGTAGCTGTGCAAACAGACAAAATATAGCAAACTCCCGGTCGGTTTGTATTTGTATAAATAACTGCCGGGAGAACATGCCCCATGTTTGCTTACAACGATAATTGCAGTTGCCGTGCAAGTGGGTTGTCAAGTGAAATAAAGGTATATTTGCTGTCTGTATACTCTCCTAAGAGAAACAAGAGAATGCATACCTGCAAAGAGCCTATATAATATGCAAAGGGCTGCTCAATCATAACGTGAGAGGCCAAATCCTTCTGCGGTCTTCTGCTATTTTCTAATCCCAGAAACAAAAATGGCACTTACCTCACAAGCTGCCAACAGCAAAGGCAGCACTCAGGTGTGTGAAATCCAACTGCTCACATGGACCTGAAGGCTACAAGAAAAATGCTGAGCAAAAGATCCTCAGATTTTTTTCCCAGATAGGGCAGCCACAGTAGATGGGAGGCGCAGTGAGAATTATGTCCCACAATTCCCATTGCTTGAAAGCCACCAAATGCTTCTATTTTTTGACTGAAGAGACTGATCTGGTCTAGGCTACACCCCAGAACAAAGTAGCACTATGTGGCACTACTTTAAAAAATAATAAACACTTGATTGAAGAATCTATAACTAACACCTCACTTTACCTCTTCCTATCACTAACACAGGCAAAGAGAATGACTCGAGTGGGAGGGAAGGGAGGAGCTATATATACAGCTCTGCTGTGGTGCTCTTTGCCTCCTCCTGCTGACCAGGAGGCGATATCCCATAAGGATGAAATCTGTGGACTCGTCATATCTTGTAAAAGAAATAGTTATTTCTAGCACTTACTTTACATTAACTGTTATTATCATTGTCATATTCTCCCCTTTGCATTGGTACAATGATGTTCACAATATTATACTATTAATAACAAAAAAACAACAACAACCAAAAAAAAAAAAAACAACTAAAATGACAAATGGCACCAAGTTATGTATATTAAATGTTTTACTGTAAGCACTGAAAGGGTTAAGAGATACATCTTTCTCAATGGCAGTTGCACAAACTGAAACACACATCCAAAGCCAAAAGGGCTATTTCTCACACCCTGTCTGATGGGTTGTGTGAAATAAAAATAATAAAATAATCATTTAAGTGCTTCCAGCCAAAACGTGCGTTACAAGCACTTCCCTCAAACAGCCAGATTTGTCACACAAAAGGCAAATCAAAAGATGCTCAGCTACTTCTACTTTGATTAAACAATGAGTAGAATGATTTAAACATGTTGCATACAAACTTGTTGTGTCACTGTAGCTTTCAATAACACAGTAAAGAAACATGTTTTTATTAATTGTATGAGCTGTACGTAATCAGCGTGGGAGAGACCTAGTTTAGTTTTTCACTATAAAATGCATGGACTTTTTTTTGTCACTCTACAAGTGACAGCTAGTAACAGCATGCACAGGGTGTGACTACAAGCTAGCGAATACATTAAGGACGGTCATAGACTCTACCTAATATGGTTTCTTTTCTATGTCAAACAATCAAACAGGAGAACAACTGTTACATTTTCCTTGTTTTGGAAAAAAAGAAAAATTACACACAAGCCATCTCTAATGCATGGCAGAACAAAAGCTTCTGTTACATAGAAACAGATTGCGACAGCAGGTAAAAACAAAGTCATATGATGTCTGGCCATATTTCCTTATAAAGCATAGGCAATATTAAAGTACATGACTGAACATCATAATGTAACTGCTCAAGCATAGTTGCCAACATTTGATTGACACTAGCTCAGCCCACTCCAATCCACCCCAAAACAAGCATATAAAATTATTAACCCATTCAAAGCACATAAATATTAAACCCTTTGATGCGCATGACTAGCGATAGCTTGCCATGCACACCACAACCTGCAGGCCCATGACGAGTCCTTTTCATCATGCAGGGGGATCGCTGATAAAACACTGTTTTCAGCGATCCCCACATTACAAGCCGGGAAACATTGGTGGCCTAGTGGGCTGCACTCCCAGGCTTTATGGGAGTGCTGGCCGACGTCACCATGTATGCACGTGGTGAATTCACAAGGGGTCTGAGCCAGGATTCACTGGAAGCTGTAAGGGAGCTGGGATGGGGGAGGTTTTTCTAACCCCACAATCTCAGCACCCATAGCAGCTACAAAGCTCCAAGACCCCTCTCATTTGAAAGAAAATCCTCTGGAGCAATACTACAATGTAATAGTACATTATATACTTAATAGGAAAAAAATAAAGCCCTATTTCACATGTGGCTTCCCTTGATGACAATTTAGTAAGGTGATTACAGTAACAGCAGAGGTCACTGTGCCATTTTTAATATTATTTACTTAAAACTACAAAAAAAAAAATTTTTTTTTTTTTTTACAGTTTTGGCAGCAACTTTCTCACATGCCAATTATTATAAATATAAATTGCACTCTGTGAATCTGCTGGAAAAAAAATGATTGTGGGTCACTCATTGAAATTTGACTACAATAGGTGTAAAATATAAATAACTAAAAAAGCTAAAAAACTAAATTTATGCTTACCTGATAAATTTATTTCTCTTGTGGTGTATCCAGTCCACGGATTCATCCATTACTTGTGGGATATTCTCCTTCCCAACAGGAAGCTGCACAAGGATCACCCACAGCAGAGCTGTCTATATAGCTCCTCCCCTAACTGCCACTCCTAGTCATTCGACCGAAGACAAGCAAGAGAAAGGAGAAACTATAGGGTGCAGTGGTGACTGTAGTTTAAAAATAAAAAACACCTGCCTTAAAATGACAGGGCGGGCCGTGGACTGGATACACCACAAGAGAAATACATTTTATACATTTGTAAGCATAAATTTTGTTTTGTCTTGTAAGGTGTATCCAGTCCACGGATTCATCCATTACTTGTGGGATACTAATACCAAAGCTATAAGACACGGATGAAGGGAGGGACAAGGCAGGCGCTTAAACGGAAGGCACCACTGCCTGTAAGACGTTTCTCCCAAAAATAGCCTCCGAAGAAGCAAAAGTATCAAATTTGTAGAATTTAGAAAACGTATGAAGCGAAGGCCAAGTCGCCGCATTACAAATCTGTTCAACAGAAGCCTCATTTTTAAAAGCCCATGTGGAAGCCACCGCTCTAGTGGAATGAGCTGTAATTCTTTCAGGAGGCTGCTGGCCAGCAGTCTCATAAGCTAAGCAGATTATACTTCTTAACCAAAAAGAAAGAGAAGTTGCTGAAGCCTTTTCGCCTCTCCTCTGTCCAGAGTAGACAACAAACAATGCAGATGTTTGACGAAAATCCTTAGTAGCTTGTAAATAAAACTTTAAAGCACGAACCACGTCAAGATTGTGTAATAGACGTTCCTTCTTTGCAGAAGGATTAGGACACAGTGACGGAACAACAATCTCCTGATTGATATTCTTATTAGATACCACCTTAGGAAGAAACCCAGGTTTGGTACGCAAAACTACCTTATCTGCATGGAAGATCAGATAAGGGGAATCCCAATGTAAGGCAGATAACTCTGAAACTCTTCGAGCCGAAGAGATAGCTACCAAAAACAGAACTTTCCAAGATAAAAGCTTGATATCTATGGAATGCAGAGGTTCAAACAGAACCCCTTGAAGAACTTTAAGAACTAAATTTAAACTCCATGGCGGAGCTACAGGTTTAAACACAGGCTTGATTCTAACTAAAGCCTGACAAAATGCCTGAACGTCTGGAACATCCGCCAGACGCTTGTGCAAAAGAATAGACAGAGCAGAAATCTATCCCTTTAAGGAACTAGCTGACAATCCCTTCTCCAATCCTTCTTGGAGAAAGGATAATATCCTAGGAATCCTGACTCTACTCCATGAGTAACCCTTGGATTCACACCAATGAAGATATTTACACCATATCTTATGATAGATTTTCCTGGTGACAGGCTTTCGAGCCTGAATTAAGGTATCAATGACCGACTCGGAGAAACCACGTTTTGATAAAATCAAGCGTTCAATCTCCAAGCAGTCAGACGCAGAGAAATTAGATTTGGATGGTTGAAAGGACCCTGAAGTAGAAGGTCCTGCCTCAGCGGCAGATTCCATGGTGGAAGGGATGACATGTCCACCAGATCTGCATACCAAGTCCTGCGTGGCCACACAGGTGCCATCAAAATCACCGAAGCTCTCTCCTGCTTGATCTTGGCAATCAGACGAGGGAGGAAACGGTGGAAACACATAAGCCAGGTTGAAGGACCAAGGCGCTGCTAGAGCATCTATCAGCGCTGCCTTGGGATCCCTGGACCTGGAGATCCAGTTCTGGTTTGCCCCAAAGTTGAATCAACTGTGCAAACACCTCCGGATGGAGTTCCCACTCCCCCGGATGAAAAGTCTGCCGACTTAGAAAATCCGCCTCCCAGTTCTCTTCTCCTGGGATATGGATAGCTGATAGATGGCAAGAGTGAACCTCTGCCCATAGAATTATTTTTGAAACCTCCAACATTGCTAGGGAACTCGTTGATCCTCCTTGATGGTTGATGTAGGCTACAGTCGTGATATTGTCCGACTGAAATCTGATGAACCTGACCGCAGCAAGCTGAGGCCAAGCCTGAAGAGCACTGAATATCGCTCATAGTTCCAGAATGTTTATAGGAAGGAGTGCCTCCTCCTGAGTCCACGAGCCCTGAGCCTTCAGAGAGTTCCAGACTGCACCCCAGCCCAGAAGGCTGGCATCTGTCGTTACTATTGTCCAATCTGGCCTGCGGAAGGTCATACCCTTGGACAGATGGACCCGAGATAGCCACCAGAGAAGAGAATCCCTGTTCTCTTGATCCAGATTTAGTAGAGGGGACAAATCTGTGTAATCCCCATTCCACTGACTGAGCATGCAGAGTTGCAGAGGTCTGAGATGTAGGCGGGAAAACGGCACTATGTCCATTGCCGCTACCATTAAGCCGATTACTTCCATACACTGAGCCACTGAAGGGCGAGAAGTAGAATAAAGAACACGGCAGGAATTTAGAAGTTTTGACAACCTGGCCTCTGTCAGGTAAATCTTCATTTCTACAGAATCTATCAGAGTTCCTAGGAAGGAAACTCTTGTGAGAGGGGATAGAAAACTCTTTTCTTCATTCACTTTCCACCCATGAGACCTCAGGAATGCCAGAACAATGTCCGTATGGAACCTGGCGATTTGAAAATTCAACGCCTGTATCAGAATGTCGTCTAGGTAAGGGGCTACTGCTATACCCTGTGGCCTTAGGACCGCTAGGAGTGACCCTAGAACCTTCGTAAAGATTCTTGGTGCCGTAGCTAACCCAAAGGGAATAGCCACAAACTGGTAATGCCTGTCTAGGAAGGCGAACCTGAGAAACCGATGATGATCTCTGTGTATCGGAATGTGAAGATAAGCATCCTTTAAGTCCACGGTAGTCATGTATTGACTCTCCTGAATCATAGGTAGGATGGTTCGAATAGTCTCCATCTTGAAGGATGGGACCCTGAGAAATTTGTTTAGGATCTTGAGATCTAAGATTGGTCTGAAAGTTCCCTCTTTCTTGGGAACTACAAGCAGATTTGAATAGAAGCCTTGCCCCTGTTCCTCCTTTGGAACTGGGTGGATCACTCCCATAACTAGGAGGTCTTGAACACAATGTAAAAATGCCTCTCTCTTTATCTGGTTTGCAGATAATTTTGAGAGATGAAATCTCCCTTTTGGGGAAGAAGCTTTGAACTCCAGAAGTTATCCCTGGGACACAATTTCCAACGCCCAGGGATGCTGGACATCTCTTGCCCAAGCCTGGGCGAAGAGAGAAAGTCTGCCCCCTACTAGATCCGTTTCCGGATCGGGGGCTGACCCTTCATGCTGTTTTAGAGGCAGCAGCAGGTTTTTTGGCCTGCTTTCCTTTGTTCCAAGCCTGGTTAGGTCTCCAGATCGGCTTGGACTGGGCAAAATTTCCCTCTTGTTTTGTATTAGAGGAAGTTGAAGCTGCGCCACTCTTGAAGTTTTGAAAGGAACGACAATTAGTCTGTTTGGTCCTTAATTTGTTGGACCTATCCTGAGGAAGGGCGTGACCTTTTCCTCCAGTAATATCAGAAATGATCTCCTTCAGTCCAGGCCCGAATAGGGTGTGCCCCTTGAAGGGAATGTTGAGAAGCTTAGACTTTTTTAGAGTTTTTAGCCGTTAGCTTGGTTAAATGAACAACGGCATCAGAAACAAATGAATTGGTTAGCTTAAGAGCTTTAAGCTTGTCAAGGATATCATCCAATGGGGTTTCTACCTGTAGAGCCTCTTCTAGAGACTCAAACCAGAAGGCCGCAGCAGCAGTGACAGGGGCAATGCATGCAAGGGGCTGGAGAATAAAACCTTGTTAATAAAAATTTTCTTAAGGTAACCCTCTAATTTTTTGTCCATTGGATCTAGAAAAGTACAACTGTCCTCGACAGGGATAGTTGTACGCTTCGCTAGGGTAGAGACTGCTCCCTCCACCTTAGGGACCGTTTGCCACAAGTCCTGTGTAGCGGCATCTATAGGAAACATCTTTTTAAAAACAAGAGGGGGAGAGAACGGTACACCTGGTCTATCCCATTCCTTAGTAATAATTTCTAAAAACCTCTTGGGTATTGGAAAAACATCAGTGTAAACAGGCACTGAATAGTATTTATCCAATTTACACAATTTCTCTGGGACTACAATGGCGTCACAGTCATCCAGAGTTGCCAAAACCTCCAAGAGCAACACGCGGAGGTATTCAAGCTTAAATTTAAATGTAGAGATATCAGAATCAGGTTGAAGTGTCTTCCCTGAGTCAGAAAAATCACCCACAGATAGAAGCTCTCCTTCTGCACATTGTGAGGGTATATCAGACATAGCTACTAAAGCGTCAGAGAGCTCTGTATTTGTTCTAGCCCCAGAGCTGTCTCGCTTTCCTTGTAACCCTGGCAGTTTGGACAATACCTCTGTAAGGGAATGATTCATAACTGCCGCCATGTCTTGTAAAGTATACGCAATGGGCGCGCTAGATGTACTTGGCGTCCCTTGAGCGGGAGTTATAGGCTCTGACACGTGTGGAGAGTTAGTCGGCATAACTTCCCCCTTGTCAATTTCCTCTGGTGATAAATCTTTTAAAGCCATTTGGTACACATTCTAAGAGGGGGTTCCACAATGGCTTCTAAACATAATGAACAAGGAGTTTCCTCTATGTCAGACATGTTTAACAGACTAGTAATGAGACCAGCAAGCTTGGAAAACACTTTAATTAATGTGAAAAAGCAGAATATAAAAAACGGTACTGTGCCTTTAAGGGAAAAAAACAAACACAAAAACTGCAAAACAGTGAAAAAAAGCAGTTAACTCTACGAATTTTTTACAGTATGTATAATAGACTAAAATAGCATTGCACCCACTTGCAAATGGATGATTCAGGCTCAAAAACGAAGCAGAAAAAAAACGGTAAAACTGTTATAACAGTCACAAGCAAACTGCCACAGCTCTACTGTGGCTCCTACCTGCCCATAAAACGACTTTTGTAGGCACAAAAACCATTTACAGAGGTCCAATATGCCAGGGGACTCCTTTTAGGGAAGATGGATGTCTCAGAATGTAAAAACTACTGCGCAATTAGAGCGCGAAAATAGTCCCCTCCCACCATGCACTCAAAGTGAAAGGTCCATAAATAACTACTCCTAGGAGAAATCTAGTCAGCCATGTGGAAAACTAGGCCCCAAATAAAGATTTATCACCCTCAGTAAAAAAAACATAATTTATGTAAGAACTTACCTGATAAATTCATTTCTTTCATATTAGCAAGAGTCCATGAGCTAGTGACGTATGGGATATACATTCCTACCAGGAGGGGCAAAGTTTACCAAACCTCAAAATGCCTATAAATACACCCCTCACCACACCCACAATTCAGTTTAACGAATAGCCAAGAAGTGGGGTGATAAAAAAGTGCGAAAGCATATAAAATAAGGAATTGGAATAATTGTGCTTTATACAAAATCATAACCACCACAAAAAAAGGGCGGGCCTCATGGACTCTTGCTAATATGAAAGAAATGAATTTATCAGGTAAGTTCTTACATAAATTATGTTTTCTTTCATGTAATTAGCAAGAGTCCATGAGCTAGTGACGTATGGGATAATGACTACGCAAGAAGTGGATCTTTCCACACAAGAGTCACTAGAGAGGGAGGGATAAAATAAAGACAGCCAATTCCTGCTGAAAATAATCCACACCCAAAATAAAGTTTAACGAAAAACATAAGCAGAAGATTCAAACTGAAACCGCTGCCTGAAGTACTTTTCTACCAAAAACTGCTTCAGAAGAAGAAAATACATCAAAATGGTAGAATTTAGTAAAAGTATGCAAAGAGGACCAAGTTGCTGCTTTGCAGATCTGGTCAACCGAAGCTTCATTCCTAAACGCCCAGGAAGTAGAAACTGACCTAGTAGAATGAGCTGTAATTCTCTGAGGCGGAGTTTTACCCGACTCAACATAGGCAAGATGAATTAAAGATTTCAACCAAGATGCCAAAGAAATGGCAGAAGCTTTCTGGCCTTTTCTAGAACCGGAAAAGATAACAAATAGACTAGAAGTCTTACGAAAAGATTTCGTAGCTTCAACATAATATTTCAAAGCTCTAACAACATCCAAAGAATGCAACGATTTCTCCTTAGAATTCTTAGGATTAGGACATAATGAAGGAACCACAATTTCTCTACTAATGTTGTTGGAATTCACAACTTTAGGTAAAAATTCAAAAGAAGTTCGCAACACAGCCTTATCCTGATGAAAAATCAGAAAAGGAGACTCACAAGAAAGAGCAGATAATTCAGAAACTCTTCTGGCAGAAGAGATGGCCTAAAGGAACAAAACTTTCCAAGAAAGTAATTTAATGTCCAATGAATGCATAGGTTCAAACGGATGAGCTTGAAGAGCTCCCAGAACCAAATTCAAACTCCAAGGAGGAGAAATTGACTTAATGACAGGTTTTATACGAACCAAAGCTTGTACAAAACAATGAATATCAGGAAGAATAGCAATCTTTCTGTGAAAAAGAACAGAAAGAGCAGAGATTTGTCCTTTCAAATAACTTGCGGACAAACCCTTATCTAAACCATCCTGAAGGAACTGTAAAATTCTCGGTATTCTATAAGAATGCCAGGAAAAATGATGAGAAAGACACCAAGAAATATAAGTC